>NC_132842.1:3946747-4250343 GCF_048164855.1 Canis lupus baileyi
AAGTGAATTATTTGTAGCAGCTTTATCTTGAAGTGTTTTTGGTTAGATAAAGGTACAAAGGAGCTAACATTTACTGAATCCTCTAAATGTCAGAGGTTATTCCATGTAATATTTACCATAACATGTGAGATAATTATTATGTTCATATTACACATGAAAAATCATGAGATGGATTGACTTGTCCAAGATAGTGCAGTGTTTGAATGATAAGGGTGAGATCAGATTCATACTATGCCCTGTAACCCTTGCCCTACAATACTTGAGAAGAAAACCAGCAATTTTATTGAGCATGTCAAGATTATCAGTTCAGAAAGGTTTGACCAATCACTTGGCACACTCAGTTATACCTTTTCAAGTCTCAAGTGCTACAAGCTTAACTTTGGAATATATAATATATAATTAAATATAAACATTATTGGAATTCAAGAACCTCACAGAAACTGCTAGAAAGATGTTCCTACCAAACCATTATCCCATTCAGGAACATTTCCAAAATGGAATTATTAAGATTCCAAAAGGATCATATTACTGAATGGTTTCCATCATAATGCCTAAATATCAATGCTTTAAAGTAGACTTTCTTTCTAGGATGTATGTATGCCCCAGATTGTTGGTTTGTGTCTTCTACATAGTAAGTGCTCAGTAAATGTTGATTGCTTAAATCAGTATACTTTATTTTTTGTAATTAAAAAACATAAAAATTAATATAGGATATAGTCCATTTATAGTTAACCCAATTACTAAGTTTAAAGTCTTGAATCTTGTCTATTAAACAAAAAGCCATTGTCAGACTGAGCATGAACTTTTGACATTTAATTCCCTTCCTATAACCACTAATCTAGAGAGTTCTTTCACTTGTTATTTCACAAAGTAACTCATATGTAATAAATGGTCAATATGTGCATAAACATGAATTAAGTAAAATTTCATCTGTAAGCCTCACATAGCTTTCTTTGGAAAAAAGCAGATTCATATACCAGATCATTCTGGGTCAGAACTCATTAACACTCTGGCCATTCATGCATGTGTCATTTGCCCCACAACCTGTACATTTTCATTGTTGCATTCAGTGCATAATAAACAGGCCTCTGTTTCACAGTTCAGGTCCCAAGAGAAAATTGCATATTGTTCATAATGCAATATTTGTTCCAGTAAATTTTTAAAATCTTTCTCTTTATTGCCTTTCATAGCTTTTTTACATCTCTGTGAATACAGTAAGAATGTTTTATATATCAGATCATCATGTAAATCTTGCAGGCATTTTTGGATGAGAACCAAAAGTTCTCAAGTTCTCTCTTAAGTTCTATCAAGATAGAATATTTCAGTTTATTCATGGATTATGTGGTATAATCTCTAACAGGAAACAACAAAAAGCTAAAATTTTATTTTCATCCATGACTAAAGACACATGAGACAAGTTCTAACAATTATCAATAACGATTCTGATTTTGCAAAATTATCTTTTACTTTACAAGTTAATATTGAATTTATGGAATCTTGTCTCACATTTAGATCTTTCATCCATTTTGAGTTTATCTTTGTGTATGGTGCAAGAGAGTGGACTAGTCTCATTCTTCTGCATGTGGATGTCCAATTTTCCCAGCACCATTTATTGAAGAGACTGTCTTTCTTCCAATGGATAGTCTTTCCTCCTTTATCGAATATTAGTTGCCCATAAAGTTCAGGGTCCACTTCTGGATTCTCTATTCTGTTCCACTGATCTATGTGTCTGTTTTTGTGCCAGTACCACAGTCTTGATGACCACAGCTTTGTAGTACAACCTGAAATCTGGCATTGTGATGCCCCCAGCTATGGTTTTCTTTTTTAAAATTCCCCTGGCTATTCGGGGTCTTTTCTGATTCCACACAAATCTTAAAATAATTTGTTCTAACTCTCTGAAGAAAGTCCATGGTATTTTGATAGGGATTGCATTAAACGTGTATATTGCCCTGGGTAACATTGACATTTTCACAATATTAATTCTGCCAATCCATGAGCATGGATTATTTTTCCATCTCTTTGTGTCTTCCTCAATTTCTTTCAGAAGTGTTCTATAGTTTTGAGGGTAGAGATCCTTTACCTCTTTGGTTAGGTTTATTCCTAGGTATCTGATGCTTTTGGGTACAATTGTAAATGGGATTGACTCCTTAATTTCTCTTTCTTCAGTCTCATTGTTAGTGTATAGAAATGCCACTGACATCTGGACGTTGATTTTGTATCCTGCCACGCTGCCAAATTGCTGTATGAGTTCTAGCAATCTTGGGGTGGAGACTTTTGGGTTTTCTATGTAGAGTATCATGTCATCGGCGAAGAGGGAGAGTTTGACTTCTTCTTTGCCAATTTGAATGCCTTTAATGTCTTTTTGTTGTCTGATTGCTGAGGCTAGGACTTCCAGTACTATGTTGAATAGCAGTGGTGAGAGTGGACATCCCTGTCTTGTTCCTGATCTTAGGGGAAAGGCTCCCAGTGCTTCCCCACTGAGAATGATATTTGCTGTGTGCTTTTCATAGATGGCTTTTAAGATGTTGAGGAATGTTCCCTCTATCCCTACATTCTGAAGAGTTTTGATCAGGAATGGATGCTGTATTTCGTCAAATGCTTTCTCTGCATCTAATGAGAGGATCATATGGTTCTTGGTTTTTCTCTTGCTGATATGATGAATCACATTGATTGTTTTTATGAGTGTTGAACCAGCCTTGTGTCCCGGGGATAAATCCCACTTGGTCATGGTGAATAATTTTCTTAATGTACTGTTGGATCCTATTGGCTAGTATGTTGTTGAGAATTTTTGCATCCGGGTTCATCAGGGATATTGGTGTATACTTCCTCTTTTCGGTGGGGTCTTTGTCTGTTTTTGGAATTAAGGTGATGCTGGCCTCATAGAACGAGTTTGGAAGTACTCCATCTCTTTCTATTTTTCCGAACAGCTTTAGTAGAATAGGTATGGTTTCTTCTTTAAACGTTTGATAGAATTCCTGAGGGAAGCCATCTGGCCCTGGACTTTTGTGTCTTGGGAGGTTTTTGATGACTGCTTCAATTTCCTCCCTGGTTATTGGCCTGTTCAGGTTTTCTATTTCTTCCTGTTCCAGCTTTGGTAGTTTGTGGCTTTCCAGGAATGCGTCCATTTCTTCTAGATTGCCTAATTTATTGGCGTATAGCTGTTCATAATATGTTTTTAAAATCATTTGTATTTCCTTGGTGTTGGTAGTGATCTCTCCTTTCTCATTCATGATTTTATTAATTTGAGTCTTCTCTCTCTTCTTTTTATTAAGGCTGGCTAATGGTTTATCTATCTTATTAATTCTTTCAAAGAACCAACTCCTGGTTTTGTTGATCTGTTCCACAGTTCTTCTGGTCTCGATTTCGTTGAGTTCTGCTCGAATCTTTATTAACTCTATGGTTCAATTTATACTAAATCTTTAATTTCAGGGATGCCTGGCTGGCTCAGAGGTTGAGTGTCTGCCTTTGGCTCAGGTGGTGACCCTGGGGTCCTGGGATCGAGTCCCACATTGGGCTCCCTGCATGGAGCCTGCCTCTGCCTGTGTCTCTGCCTCTCTGTCTTTCTCTCTCTCACAATTAAATAAATATAATCTTAAAAAAAATCTTCAATTTCAAAATTAAACTATTCCACAATATTTAGCAATTCCACTAACTATATTTCGTTCTAATTTATTAGAACAATAATTATATTATATATTATAATAGTATCTAATTTATTAGAACAATAATTATATAGAAAATAATTATATTATTTTTCACACATTTATTAGTTCACTTAGAAATCAATTTATTAATAGTTCACCTTGTATAAGACCAACTCACTACTAGACACATAGACACGTGCTGTTTGACTCTAAAGGCAATAAAAAATGAAAACAAAAACACAAAAAAGCCCCCCAAAACCCCTCCCATTAGTCACTTACTACCTTTATTTTCTAAGATCTAAGAATATAAAAAAAAAATTCCGGTTTGTTATATTCTTTAGTCATATGTATTTGTGTATGTAATGTGGCATGTATAATTATAGATGTCATTTTTTGAAAAGAATCTGTCATATAACTTATTGCTATGTACTTTAGTCAGAAACAATAATTATAAAACACAACAAAAAAAAAGAAATTTCTTTTTAACTCTCTTATGGTTTGGAATAGGAATTTTTCTTTGTTATTTTGAAATTTTGGAGAATATCACACATCCAGATTTAAAATTAATTAGGCAAGTACACAACAAACTGTCAGATATATGAGACTATTTTATTAGACAATTCTCTAATTCTGTGTTTCTAAGGCTAAAACCTTAGATCATTAAAAATATATTTCTCTAAGAAGAATGGCATGGTTAGTTGTGTATTTTAGAAAGATTGCTTATTTATTTCAGAATACAGAATGGAGGGGAGTGAGAATAAAAGCAAATGGAACCATGAAAAGATTCACTTGGTAATCTTCACAAAATATGTCATTGCAGACAATGAATGTGGCCATTTGGTTAGAGATGAAGAGGCAAATTTGAAAATTGTTTAGGAGTCACACCATATGCAAAAATTTACTCAAAATAGATCATAGCCCTCCATATAAGAAAGAGTTAAGACTCTAAAAGATCTCAGAAGAAAGTGTATACATCTTCATGATTTTATATTAGGGAAAATTTTCTTAGATATAAGACCAAAAACAAGGCAACAAAAGGAAAAATAAGTTAATTAGGATTCATCAAAATTAGAAATTGTTTCAAAGGCCACCATCAAAAAATAAAATGAGGAATCATAGATTGGAAAACAATATTTGCAAATCATTTATAAGAAGAGACTTGTGGTTTTTTTTTTTTTTTTTTGAGACGTAATTAGAGTATGTAAAGCACTCTTACAAATTAACAATAAAAGTCAAATAACTTGATTTAAAAATGATAGAAGATATGAATATACATTTCTCTAAAGATTTTCAAATGACCAATAAGCACATGAAGACATACTTAGTATTATTAGCCATTAGAAAAGTGCAAATCAAAACCACAATGAGATACCACTTCATTCCTTTGAAAATTGCTCTAAGAAAAAAGACAGTTAATCCCCAGTGTTGGTTAGAATATAGAGAAAATAAATCTTCATGCACAGAAGTATAGTACAAGTATGTTTATAATGGCTTTTTTATGAAAATCAAAATGTTGAAATAGTGCAAATAATCACCAACTGATGAATGGATAAATATCCACAAAATATAATATTATTTGGCAATAAATGATGAAGTACTGATACGTACTATAACATGGATGAATTTTTTTTTAAGATTTTATTTATTTATTCATAGAGGTAGAGACACAGGCAGAGGGAGAAGCAGGCTCCATGCAGGGAGCTTGATGTGGGACTTGATCGCAGGACTCCAGGATCAGGCCCTGGGCCAAAGGCAGGCACTAAACCACTGAGCCACCCAGGGATCCCCACATGGATGAATTTTGAAAGCATTATGTTGATAGAAATCAGCTCAAAAAATGTATATTGTGGGCACCTGAGCAGCTCAGTGGTTGAGCATCTGCCTTTGGCTCAGAGCATGATCCTATCGTTCTGGGATAAAGTCCCACATCAGGCTCCCTTCAGGGAGGCTGCTTCTCCCTCTGCCTATATCTCTGCCTCTCTCTCTATGTCTCTTATGAATAAATAAATAAAATCTTTAAAAGAAAATATTGTGTTATTCCATTTATATAAAGTGTCCAGAATAGGAAAATTTATGGAGACAGCCAGCAGAATATTGGTTGTCTAGTGCTGGGGCCGTTAGGGATGAATAGGAATTAACTGCTAATGGTTTATAAGGTTTCTTTTTGGAGCAGAAAACAAAACAAAACAAAACAAAACATGTCCTAAAACTGATTGTGGTTAAGGTTGTACGACTTTGTGAATATATTAAAAAAAAAAAACCATTGAGTTGCACACTTTAAATTGGTGAATTGTATAGTATAAGAGTTATGTATCAATAAAGCTGTTATGCCAGAAAAAAATTTAATAAATAATATATCTTGACTTTAGGTGTGAAATAAGAATGGGAGGAAGAAAGGCTTTTGATTAGTCAGAAGGGTAGATGGGAGTGACAAGGACACAGGAAAAAGGGAAGGTTCATAGACGAAAAGGACTAGCTCAGTTTGGGACATAGCAAGTTTGATGAGATGAATCCATAGCAATGCATGTGCTGGAGATAATAAATTTGGAAATCAGGACCATACTGGTGGTAATTGAAGTCATTAGTGTGAGTGAGAAAAGGGCCCAGGGCAGAAAACCCCTGAAGAACTCCAATATTTAGGGAGCATGTCTGGAACGAATCAACTAAAAAGACAGATAATTTCATGAAATAGTTCATTTCTATAAGCTAGTATTTAATATTTGACACACAAAAAGAAGGATTTCAAGCAAGTTGTATATCATTAATATGCTTGGCTAATGCGAGTACTGGTAACAGAAATAAGGGTCTTATAATAAGGAAAAACCTCTTTTTTATCTTCAAGTTATTGTCAATTCTTAATAACTGTGTTGTTTTGGAATAAAATAGTTTAAACAAGTAAAATTAACATAATTTCAAAATCTAACTTTCTTAATACCTAAAATTGCTCCTTGACAAAATTTGTCACCATATATTTAAGTGCTACTAGATTATTTATTCTGTCACTAAGGGGCTATGAATGTTTAAAATTTTTTTAAAGATAGATTCATTCATTCATTCATTCATTCATTCATGAGAGACACAGAGAGAGGCAGAGGCACAGGCAGAGGGAGAAACAGGCTCCCCTTAGAGAACCCAATGTGGAACTGGATCCTGGGACCCGGGATCGTGACCTGAGCCTAAGGCAGATGCTCAACCACTGAGCCACCCAGCTGTCCCTATGTTATGAACTTTTTGAAAGTAAATTGCTGCTATTTTTTCCCTTAGTGTTCTGTATTTTTAAGATGTAGTCTATAAATATAATTTTTATGTTATTAAAGCAATGAGTTCCTAAAGAAAGAGGCTAGTTTTCAAAAGGAGAACAGGTAGTGTAAAATTTTCTATTATTGTATAATTCAGATTGTTTCTAATGCAGTTTATTGTTCAGAGGAGCTTCATTAATGATTATAATATGCTGCTTGGAATGCTCTGTTCTTCAACATGAGCTCACTAAAACTATTGACTTGGCAGTCAGCTACTTTTTAAAACTAATGTAACGTACAAATGAGATAAGAACAATCAACTTAAATATTTACTTGAAAACTTTCCAAAATACTTACAAGTCTCAAACCAGAATAACAACATTTGAACAGTAATTGCAAACACTAGAGCTCTTACATGCTTTTTGAAGACAAATGGAAAAAAAAATACTAATATATTGGTCTTGATCACAGTGACACTATTATTTAGAATATTTTAGAATATTTGTCTTGTACATAGGTATGTATTTCTGTTAACTTATTTACCCAAAGAAGTTTAAATTTTGAAAATTGCTCCAAACTCCAAATAGTAACAGAAAAATGGTTGGTAAGAGGAATGCTAGTATGATGATTTTTGATGAATTTGCTAGTAGACCATATGTTTAAAACATATTCAGAAAGGCTAGGAGGGCCTCAAAAGCATTATATGGAGACAAGACATGAAGAGTGACTACAAATGAAAATGTTGGCAAAAGATGGGACATTATTCACTCTCTCACTAGAGAAAATGATGGCATATTTTCACTGCTCCTCAACTTCTCATCTCAAGATCTGGTGAATAGAAGTTTCATGGGAGAAGTGAAAGGAATACAAATAATCCTCATCTTCCTATTTAGGTGGAATGCACACGTAGATGTTGGCTTTAAGAGATGCACTGAAGGTCAGGGTACACTTGTAGTACTGGGTCTCCTTTGACTTTGGAAAGAGGAGTTCAATCAGAGCAGAAAAGAAGTGAAGAGCAGGAAGATTTGATTCGACCATAGAGTTTAGGAGGGAAGGATTAAAAGTGTTTGATGTTTTCTTTGTGTTCTCTAACCCTAATCAGTAAGACAGAGAGGAAATCAGTTATGAGACTGAAGCTAGTATGCATTTCAAGGGAGAAATTATCAAGTCAGGAGGATTCATTGGTCATACTAGTTACAGTCTGATGTCAAATACTGTTCTATTCTAATGATAATGAGTCATAAGGAAATTCAACTGAATGAAGTAAATTGAAGCTTTATATTCTGTTGAATACAGGAGGTAAAGGGGAGAAAAACTTCTAGGAATTTTTCTTGAGAATTACAGATCTTTTCACACGAAATAGACTTCTTGAAAAGTAGCTGAAACATATACTATTAACATTTCCTAAGTTCCATGCCTCTATTCTGATATATTTTTTAACGATTTTATTCATTTATGCATGAGAGACACACAGAGAGATAGGCATAGACATAGGCAGAGGGAGAAGCAGGTTCCATGCAGGGAGCTCAATGTGGGACTCGATCCTGGGACTCTGGGATCACGCCCTGAATCAAAGGCAGATGCTTAACCACTGAGCCACCCAGGCATCCCTCTATTCTGATATATAAGATAGTTTAAGTTAATTTGTTAAGCTTTAGCAATCAGCATTAAATAAATTTGTGATCTGAAAAAGAACTATTACAATTTATATAATGGATTATCTTCCTTTTGAGATATTTTGGAAAATAGAAACAAAAAATAATTAAATATATCTCTAAATTATATTTGAATTTCCATTTAATATGTATGGACTTCAGTGATTATAATCATATAGAATTTTATAATACATGCAAAATTCTGCATAGTTTTTAAATCATTTTATGAGTTAAATGGGACAATTATGCTGAGAAGCCAAAGAGATAATAGATAATCTAGATCTTTTCTCTTGTGCAATGTTTTCTTGACTATACCAGACTAACAGAGAAAGGATACAAACTGTTTCTGACCTTCCAGGGCATTTGGAATTAAATGTTAAATATGGCTTAGTCAGAGTTCTCTTAGCACACGCTACTATCATGCTTCCCAGCTTATTAGATATGGCCCTTGCTTCCCAGTGGATGAAATGCCAGCTACCGCAGTATGTGGCCAGTTATACCGCAGCGTGCAGGCCACGTACAACACTCAGGTCAATTTCATGGCCTCCCAGATGCTCAAGGTGTCAGGCAGCGCCACGGGCACGGTGTCGGACCTGGCCCCTGGCCAGAGCGGCATGGATGACATGAAGCTTCTGGAACAACGGGCAGAGCAGCTGGCGGCTGAAGCTGAGCGGGATCAGCCCTCACCGGCCCAGAGCAAGATCCTGTTTGTGAGGAGCGATGCCTCCCGGGAGGAGCTGGCTGAGCTGGCTCAGCAAGCCAACCCCGAGGAGATTGAGCTGGGCGAGGATGAGGATGAGGACGAGATGGCCCTGGAGCCCAACGAGGTGCGGCTGGAGCAGCAGAATGTTCCAGCCGCCGTGTTCGGAAGCCTGAAAGAGGACTGACGTGACCCCTGATGGCCCTTGTGCCCTACCCCACCCCATCCTCCAATACAGCCTACTAAGGAAAACAGCTCAGTAGAAGGTAATGATTTGCAATTATATAAGATCTCTCAGTAAAACCCAATTCTTCTGCTTCTATTTTTTTGGTTATTACTTTGCATTTGAAGGAGAATATTTTTGCTTCTATATCATCCATGTCCTTTTCTCTTTTCAAAGTGGGCTTTCACACTGATATAAAAGGTTCTTAGCTAGAGTGACATCACTAAGATGACAACATAGTTTCCTAATTTCATCTTTCCTTCACAAGGACTAGCCACTATTCAAGAATAAGATACCACTAAGAGAATCCTAAAATACAGGAGTGAGGCTGAAGTCCCCCTATACCACAAAGACCAAGATAGGCTGCATTAGAGGGTAAGATAAGCAGCTACACATTGACCTCATTATTCCTTCTACAGGCTAGCACCTGAATACAATAGAGAGCGGTATCCCTGAGCCTCTGGCCCCTCCAATTTAAAAAGAGGACCCAGAAGGGACAATCAACTCCCCAGGCATTGTGGGATACTTTGTGAGAGCCCCTATTCTGATTTTCCCAATGGGGATTATAAGGGTATGTGTGAGCTCAACCACTGGGAATCTGAATGTGACAGAATAAAAAGGAAGGAAGAGTTTGAAATGATCAACAGGTGGATTTTGGTAGGTTGAGTTCATAACTACAATGCC
This sequence comes from Canis lupus baileyi, assembly GCF_048164855.1. Lineage (NCBI taxonomy): Eukaryota > Metazoa > Chordata > Mammalia > Carnivora > Canidae > Canis > Canis lupus. The sequence goes on from NC_132842.1 coordinate 3,956,893, forward strand.
CAATTAGTAATTCCAACCAGAGGCTATTTATCTGCAGAATCAAGTCCAGGACACAATCTAATCAGGGGACCCGACAGAGTGTAGGTCTACTTCATTCAGACAAGGAGTTATTTATAGTTTTCCTGGTCCTGAAACAAGGAGTTTTGTTGGCCCTCAAACAAGGAGTTTTGCTATCCCTAGACCATGATGTGCCATGTCCAGGCAAGAAGCTTAATCACAGCCCCACCCACTTTGGAGAATGTCTTCCAGCCCTATGTGACCATAAAAGATGACAACAATCCCTGGAAGCTGTGGAGCCCAGGAACACTTGAGCCAAGAGGCAGGTAGGCAGAGCTGATCACTTCCATGATAAAGGAAGCACTGAGTTTAAAGTATTTCCATGTCATGCACAGGCAGGGGGATTAATTCATAGCCAAGGCTGAGGGTAGTTCTTGGCCTCTCCCAACCTGAGGGCCTATTTTGGAAATTGAGCATAGCCTTGGAGTGGCTCCTCTCCCTTCTTCCCAGGTAAGGAAACTGAAACGTTAGCCCTATCTATTGGGTAGAGTGTCTTCTGGCTCTTTATGACCAGAAGAGCTGGAGACAACTCCTGGAAGTTGTGTAGCCTAGTAACACTTGAGCCAAAAGGTAGACTGTCCTGGTAGTGTGATTGCAAAGCCAGCGGCCCTGTTTGGTCAGGCAAGTTGGGGTGCAGGCTCATTTGAGTTAAGACAACAATCAAAGAGTTACCAACTGTAGAGATGATTCTGCTACACCTGGAAGAAAATTTAATTTGTAGCTGCATTCATTGCTGAGTATAGCCTTCATCCTCTTTGATTGGGGAAACTAACTAGAGCACGCTGACCAGGGAATTCAGTGCATACTCTGTCTCAGATCCACAATTAACTGTCCTAGCCCAGGTTCTTGTGCTAATGCCTTTCTAGGGCAGGGAAACTAATTCATAGCCTCATCTATTACTGATTAAGGTACCCAGTCTTGACCTGGAAAGCCTGACTAGAGAATCCAAACAAACATAAAGCCTGCCCTACAGCCTCACTTGGGTAGGGAACCAAGCAAGCAGTCCTATCCAACTGCTCTCAGCAAGAGACATACACCCCATCTCTATGTTCAGAGCCTGAACAGTTGACGTCCCCCAAAGTAAATCATATTCAAGATTATCTGCTCAAGGACATTAGCAGCAGACATATCCAGAAAGCCAAACTGAGCTGGCTGGTAAAGAACTATTTCGGCCAAAGCAAGTCTATAAACTCTTGGAGAAGAGCCTGATTACTCAAATGTGCAGATACCAACATAAGGAATTAAGTATCATAAAAAATCATGTACTGATGACACCACCAAAGGAAAATAATAAAGCTCTAATAAGTGACCATAAAAAATGCATATACACAAACTGGCCGACAAAGAATTCAGAATAATCCTCCTAAGAAGTTTAGTAAACTTCAAGGACACATAGATAGAGAACTAAACCAAACTGGAAAACAATGCATGAACAAAATAAGAAGTTCAACAAAAAAATAGCAACCATCAAAAAAAAAAAAAAACAAAAAAAAAAAACCCCAGAAATTTTAGAATTGAAAAATACAATAACTGAACTGAAGAATTCAGTAGAGTTTCAAAAGTGGAAATTGCTATGTAGAAAAGGAATCAGCTGGAGTATAGGATACTAGAAATGACCCCATCAGAGGAGAAAATTGGAAAAAAAATAATGAAGAAGAATGAATAAAATCTATGGGAGTTATGGGATGCCATGAAAAGAAACCATGTTCGGGACACCTGGGTGGCTCAGCGGTTGAGCATCTGCCTTTTGCCTGGTCCCAGGATCAAATCCCGCATCTGGCTCCCTGTGAGGAGCCTGATTCTCTCTGCCTGTGTCTCTGCCTCTCTCTCTGTATCTTTCATGAATAAAAAAATTTAAAAAGAAAAGAAAAGAAACCATGTTCACATTATGGGAATTCCAGAAGGAAAAGAGAAAAGGATAGAAAGTATATTTAAAATAATAATGGCTAAAACTTCCTGACCTGGGGAGAGAAATGGACATAAAGATCCATGAGTTTCAAAGGATTCTAGGTGGAACCCAAACAGGACTACACCACAATATGTAATTAAATTGTCAAAAGTCAAAGACTAAGAAAGAATTTTAAGAGAAGCAAGAGAAGACTGACATTTTTCAACAGATGCTCTTTAGGCCAAGAGAAAATGGAATGAAATATTCAAAATATTGAAAGAAAAGAACTATCAATCAAGATTTCTGTACCTAATGAAGCTGTCAATCAGAAAAAAGGAAGGGTAGAGACTTTTCTGAACAAACAAAAGCTGGGGGAGTTCATTACCATCACAACTGCCTTGCAAGAAATCCTAAAGGAGTTATTTGAATATCAGTAAAGAACACTAATTAACATCACAAAAACATAGAAAGGTAGCAAAAATCTCACTGGTACTGGTAAGTATATATTCACGGTTAGATTCTGTAATATGGTAGCAGTGATATATAATTCACTTAAAATTCTCCTTTAAAAGTTAAAAAAAAACATTACTATGTTTATTAATATTGTATTGTTTAATGTAAAAATAATAAATAATCTAACTGCAATAATTGGTTACTAGTTGCGCAATATAAAAGAACATATAAACTGTAATGGCAAAAACTCAAAATGTGAGTGGGAGAAGTAATAGTGTTTGGTTTATACATCCTACTGAAGTTAAATTTTATTAAGTTAAAAGAGGGTGTTATGTGCTTAGTATATTTTATGTTAGCATTATCATAGCCATAAGGGAAAATCCAGTAGTAATCAACCAAAGAACATGATAAAGAACTCAAAACATACTATACAGCAAAAGACATCAAAACACAAAAAAAGAAGGCAAAATAAGAAACAAGGAACAATGGATCACCAAAACATGAAAACAATAAATAAAATAACAATAGTATGTCCTTGTCTCTTGATAATTACTTTAAATGTAAAGGATCAAATTCTCCAATTAAAAGACAAAGACCTGTTGAATGAATTAAGAATCCCGAGATCTAACTATATGTTGTCTACAAGATATTCGCTTTCTGCCTTAAAGACACACATAGATAGAGAATGAAGACATGAAAAAAGACATTTTAACCAGTTGGCCAGCAAGAAAAAAACAGGGTATCTATACTTATATCAGATAAAACTACCACCCATACTTGAATTTTACTATTTTCTCAAAAGGGGAGTGTACTGGCTCACAACTGTAGTTGCTGAAAAATATATGTAACAAAAAATTATCTTGTTTCCCATGCTAGATGTGGCTTTTACCTAGACATACATTGGTGAGAAAGAGCTACCTATACAAGGGAAAATCTATAATTTAGTGTTGATGTGTCCAACTAATGGCAAAGTATACATTAATTTATGTATTGTCAACACTGAGAAGAGTTTCTGCTGGCCCAATACATATTTCATTCCATTCTTTTCTTGGTTTTGTAATATCTGAGGAAAAGTCAGATGTAATTCTTGTCTTTGTTTCTCTATACTTAAGCTGCTTTTCTGCACTTGGTTTCTTTCTTGGTTTCTTAAAGATTTTTCTTTATCTTTCTTTGATTTTTCTTTATATTTCAAGATTTAATCTTTCATACATGTATTCGCCATGTGGTCTGAATATGATATACTTAGATGCATTTTTTTCCAACATTTGTTCTGCTTGTTGTCCTCTGATTTTCCTGGAATTGTAGTGTCTGACATTAATTTGGGGAAATTTTCAGTTATTATTACTTCAACTATTTTTTCTGTTTTTCTTTATTTTTTCTTTTTATGGTATTCCCATTATGTGTTTGTTATACTTTGTAGTTATCCCACAGAGTTGAACTTTCAGTTTATTCAGTTTTTCACTTGTTGTTAGGATGGAGTGACAGTCTCCAAGCTCCATACATGGGGGGACTGAACAGTAATATTTTCTTTCTTTTATTTTTAAAGATTTTATCCATTTATTCATGAGAGACACACAGAGAAAGGCAGAGAAACAGGCAGAGGGAGAAGCAGGCTTGCACCAGGGACCCTGATGTGGGACTTGATCTCAGGACCTCAGGATCACACCCTGAGCCAAAAACAGATGCTCAACCACTGAGCCACCCAGGCATCCCAGTAATGCCTTCTTGAAATGTCCATTTATCTTGTCCCTAAGGGCTGGCTCTAAGTTCTCAGAATTATCTTCTTAGTTTTCTTAGCATTGGACCTCTCTGCTCTGGCTGCCACTCGGCTTTGCCAGTTATTTCATGATTTTGCCCAGCATTGCTTCTGACAGTTAAACAGAAGGACACTTTTATTTCATTCTCTTTGCCCTCAGGGTACCTAGCTCTGTAATAGCATTGCCTCTTATCAACCTCAAACTCCAGTAGCAAACTACTACGGAGCATCTCAGTGACACTTTTGTCCTCTCACAACCACATTTGTTATTATTTTAATGACCTCTTCTATACAAATAGCTGGTAGGATATCCAGATTTACTCTTGTCTGGCATGTCTTATTCTCTTTACATTTTGATTTTTCTGTTAATCATTTAATCTAGCAATTATGGCTATTATTTCAATTAGCAAAGTATTAGTTCTAGTGAAGATTGTTTTTTCCAATTGCCCACAATCCAACCTGCCAATGTATTAGCCACCTGGGTTCTCCCAAGGGTGGTACATCCTGTATTATGAGGGAATTCTCAAATATCCATGAACTATCCCTCATCTAACTTTGTTCTGTATCATATAATCCATCATTCTCAGAATCCAGTTCTATGTTTGCCACTGATTCCAAGTTAATAATTAACTGAATTATGCAGGTTTTTTTTAGTAGCCCCAGACCTCCTTTACCAGGCTCAGAACATTTCCAGTAAGGCTATATTGAAGTTTGTTGGTTCCTATTGTTCTGGTTGTTAGGAGAGGCAGTGGGGATAGATCTTGAAGTAGGGGCAAAGAATTGTCTTGTAATGCTCCTGCCTCCTTTGAGGCTTTGTATGATCTACAAGCATGGGAAAAGACAAACTTTTAGTGAGTGTGTAGGCTATTTTTACAGACTCAGTAGGTTTAAGAGATGTAGATGTTCAAGGTTATGACAGATATCCACCAGGTATTTCAATTACAAGATTCAGGGTCTTCCTAATTCCCTATTTGGATCTTTATATTGCCATACAACATTTGGAAGGGCAAAGAGATTTCCCTGAAGCTTTATTATTTTTCAAATTAAATCCTGAGAGTCGTTCTTCGCCCTGTTTGCCTTCTAGCTATTCAGCAATCATAGCAAGAAGATTCTTTGGATTTTATATTTTGCCTGAATTAGTAATTAACTCCGTAAGTATAATATTATCTCTTTTTTAAAAATTATTAGTGCTTAGCAACAGATACCAAATTCCCAAATTCTTATAGTCATCATTTCCCTTACACTGGATGTGATGCACCAGCCCCCTCATACTCATATTCTTTTTCAGTTCACATTACTGAAAGTTTAGAGTTAGACTGCTACTATATAGCAATAATTATCCATGTACCATGTACCTCAAGTGACAAAATCCTTACTGATAGGCAGCCACATCCAAAATTACATTTCAGAGTCTATTTCCTAGGAACACCTTTGGTACCAGGGAAGAGAATATAAGACAGAGAGTTCAGTTATTTAGTGAACACTATAATGTGCTACCTGAATCTTCCTTTTAAGGCTAAGGCACTCATTCTCCAATTTGCTAAGAGTGCTGCCTGCTGATGGTTCAAAATGGTGTCCCTTCCCAGGTTGCTTTCTTTTTTGAAAAGAAAACAAAATTGCCTCTTCCAAAGTTATGAGTCCTTGTCAAGAGACACTTGAATTCAATGACTGCTCTATATAGAGAAACAAAGGCTGGATCCTTTGCTTCATCAGTTCAGGTCAACTATACAAATGTAGAATTATGTACCTTCTTGAAAGTTGATCCTTTTGGCTTCCCAAATGTCCTTATCAATAATAATGTTTATTCCTTAAAATCTACTTTATAGAATACTGGTAGAGCTATGCCAGGTTTTTGCATGGCTTATTTTTTTTTCTATTGCTTTGTTTTCTAATTTGGATTTAAATAAACTCTTTACCACTTCACTACTTTTTCTATGTTCCTTTTGCTCTCTCTTATTGTCTTCTTTAGATTAATCAGGTATGTTTTATTATTCTAAAATTTTTCTCTTCTACCTTGTTAGTTATGCATTCTTCTACTATCATTTCAGTGCCTTCTGTAGGCATTATAATTTGCATTCTTGAATTATTAGACTTATTATAAATCAATACTTTAACTGCATCCCAAACAATGAAAAAAACCTTACAACTCTAACCATACATGTCCTTTCAGGATTCTCATGCTATTGTTTTTAAATTATTTTATTATTTTTACTCTCTATTTTATTTTATTTTTTAGATTTTATTTATTTACTCATGAGAGAGACTGTGAGAGGCAGAGACACAATCAGAGGGAGAAGCAGGCTCCTCACGGGGAGCCCAAAGTGGGACTCAGTCTGAGGACCCCAGGATCATGACCTGAGCCAAACTCAGACACTCAACCACTGAGCCACCCAGGCTACCCTCTCTATTTTAAACAATTTCAGACATAATTATTTCTATACATATGACGTTCACTTATATGTTCCCACATAGTCTGTCTTAATGTATTCTTTCATGCATCCTTTGCCTCTACCTTGAAATATATTTCTGAATAACATGTGTGAGGAAGTTAACACTTACTTTCTTTTAGGTACTTAACACATAATTTTACGTCTGCCATTTTTTGTGTTAAGAAGTCAGCCATCAGACATATTGTTGCTTTTTTGAATTTAAAGTTATCTTTGCTCCTCTGGCTACTTAAAAATTCTTTTACAATTTTTGCATAGCTATGGATTTTTCTGTATATATCTTGCTTAAGATTCTTTGTACTTCTCGAATTTGTAACTTAATTTATTTCATCAGTTTTTAAAAACTATCTTTTCAAACTATCTATATATTATCACCGCCCTTTTTTTTTTATCACTGCCCTTTTCTGTCTTCTTTTCTCCTCAGATTCATATTATGTGTTTACAATGTCTTATACATCCCTTGTACTTTTTCTACATTTCCAACTATTTGCTTCTCAGCGCTAGAGACTCAGAAATTTATCCTGACTTCCAATTTACAAATGTTCTTTTCAGTTGTATTTAATCTGATATTAAAACCACTTATTGGATATTTTTTGTTAGTTCTAAAATTTCTATTGAATTCATTTTTATAATTTCTAGTTTTATTTTTAGAAGATTTTATTTATTTATTTAAGAGAGAGAAAGCATGGTGGGGAGGGGCAGAAGGAGTGAGAAAGTGAAGCAGACTCCTCACTGAGCAGGGACCCTCCCCACACACACAATGCAGGGCTTGATCCCAAGGCCCTAAACCGAAGGCAGATGCTACTGTATTTTTTACAAAATTGTCTCATTTTTTTCTGATTTAATAAAACAATATATATGAAACATTTTAGATAAAAATTCAATATTCTATTTTAAATAATTTATGTTGCAAAAATACACCATATTTCTTTTTCAACTTTTAGGAAGATATGCTAATTGTGTGTATGTATTTGTGTGTATGTATACATGTGAAAATCAAAGGAAATGACTCAGCTCCACATTGTAGTTGAGGTAGTATTACATAAGGATATGGCTCATGGTTTGGTCTGGTGTGGTGTGTTAGGGTTGCCAGAGAGAACCAATAGAATGGATGGATGGATAGATTGCTAGATGATAGATAGATAGATAGATAGATAGATAGATAGATAGATAGATAGATGATAGAAAATAGAGGGAGGTTAAGAAAGAGTGAGAGAGAGATAGACTGATTTTAAGGAATTGGTTCATTCAGTTGTGGGGGTTGGCAATGCAGGTCAGATATGCAGCCTAGAGGTAGATGACTTAGGAAAGACTTAATGCTGTAGCTTAAGACTGAAGGCAATCTACAGACAGAATTCCCACTTTCTTAAAAGACTTTAATATATATATTTTAAAGTCTTCAACTAATTGGATGAAGCCTAGCAATATGGCAGAGGGTTATTTGCTTTACTCAAAATCTATTGATTTATATATTAAACTCATCTGAACAAAATACCTCCACAGCAACATCTAGACTGGTTTTCAACTAAATATTTATGTGCCATGGAGTAGAAAAGTATACACAAAATTACTCATTATATATTATATGATGAAATGGCTCAGAAACAAAATAAAAATGATAATTAACTAAAGAACACACCCCACTTCTTTCTAGGAAATATTAGTGAGATCACTGGGTTTTTCACAAGACTTACAGTGGAGTGCTTTGCCAGTGCTTATAGATATTAAGGGCAGAGAAATTGATACTTGGTTATAATTATTGATAGTTTATATATTTTTTAATATTTTTAGCTAACATAAAAATCTTAAAGTGCACACTTTACACACCACAGTGAATATTGTGGTATGTTTCCAAAATCCCTTTTAGTGGCAATGGTCTCATCTGCCAGCTTCTAGAGATCATTTTTTCTAATGGCCCACAACTATGTCCCTCATTGGAAAGTGTTCTCAAATTCAGGAGCGGCCTTAAGTTTATGATCTCTGCTAAGTGACAGGCTATAGCCAGTGACTGGCTTAACCCATTGCAATTTAGGACAATTCTGAGAGAGAAATCCAGTTCTAGCTTCAAGGTTTCCCATAGGAGTGAATAGAGCTTCATTTGAAGCTGCACTATAAGTCAACCTTTTCCTTTGTTTGACACTCCCTTCCTTATCTTTTTATAGTTATATTTCTTCAGAATACTTCCCAATAAATTTAGTGCACACGTGTTAGGTCTATATCTATGAGAAGCAGAAATTCACATGCAAAAGCCTTATTGGTGACTGTTCTAAACAGCCCAAGAAAAAGTTGAACTGTGATGCAATGCAGCTTAGACTTTATCCAATCCCACAGAATATATACAGCTGAGGTAGATTTTCATTAATATAGCCTGAAAATATATAAACCCCAAATTATCAAAAATTAAAAGGCAAATCCACAGTCATAGTTGGAGATTTTAATACATTTTCTTCAGTCACTAATAACAATAAGTAAACACTAAAAAAAAACATAAATAGAAGATTTTGACAGTTAATATTTTAAAAAGTGTATTCAATGGCCAATAAGTACATGAAACAATGTTCAACTTCATTGGTCATCAGAAAATAAAATTAAAACAGAAAAGAAAAGAAAAGAAAATTTAAAATCACAGTGTGAAAGTCTACACAACCAACAGATTAGCTTAAAAAGACTGACAATAATACATATTGGCAAGTATGCCACTCATATGTGCTATTGGTTGGTGAGCAAATTGTAACAATCACTTTAGAAAACTGTTTGGCATTACTAATTAAATTTGAATAAACATGTAGTACAAGGCCCAGAGAATTTTAGTCCCAGGATATAAGCAACAAAAATGCATGTGTATATTCACCAAAAAATATATAGAGAGCATTAATAGCAGCAATAGTTGTAAAAGACAAAGGCTGTATACAGCTGAAATGCCCATCTCTAGCTGAACAAGGAAATCAATTTTGGTAAATCCATATAGCAATTATCATCAAGAAGAATGAATGAATGAATACCATGCACAATAAAAAAATGTATCTCACGAGCATAATGGTAGGTGAAAGAGGCCAATTAAAAATAATTCACATTATCTTATTCCATGTATATAAAATTCCATATATATAAAATGAAATAAAATACAGTTCTATAAGTCAGAAAAGTGGTTATCTTTGGTGAGAAAAAAAGGCAGTAGTTTAATGGGGAGAGCACACAAGGGAGAGGGAGAGGAACAGGGAGAGGGAGAGAATGGTGGTTTAATGGTAATTTATCTCTGTTGTAATCTATGAAGTTGTGCACTGAAGAGATTTTCACTATATTATATGTTTTATAGTGTAGGTTTTATTCAAAGATCTATTTACAATATTAGGTACATAACACTGTTGCACAAAAATCTATTTTCATGATAAGTTTAATCCTGTTTTACTAAATCATTATATCTTAATTTATTTACAGGTTCTTCTGCTGCAGAGAGGTTCAGGATACTCTTACAGGATGCCCAACAGTATTCTCCAGTAAAGAACTGAAGACACAATGTCCAAAGCATCTTAGAAGTTACATGAATTACTTTCCGGATGGTCATAATGTCAGTTTTGCTTAAATATGTAAGTTTTATACAGCATATGTTACCACTTATCAAGTTATCTAAATCTATATTTGGCTGTCCAATAAAAAATCTGGTCTTTTTTTTAGGATTTCAGTCTTTTGTCTACACGAAAGACTTAAATTAGCAGCGAAGAATTATTCTTTCCTGCTTCTATATTTGAAATCTATTTGTAAATCTCCTAAAAAACATATTGAACATTATATTTTAAATTGTTCCTGCCATTCACTAACAGGAGCTAAAAAGTCTCCATTTTTTATTTTTGAATATTTCTATCATATCAGCTTTTCCCTAATATCCCATCTTATTAGACATCTAGACTAATTGTCCTCTTCCTGCATCTAGAATGTAAGGGGTATGGGAGTAAGTGTTCCTAGGTAGTCTGAATCTCTCCTAGAGAAGATTTGAGCATCCTTGAGTTTCCTTCTGGCTCTTGGCTATTTTCTTACTAGAAATTGTCATTTATGCTTTTTGGAAGAAACCATCCCTTTAAAATATACATTTTTGGGGGATCCCTGGGTGGCGCAGCGGTTTGGCGCCTGCCTTTGGCCCCGGGGTGCGATCCTGGAGACCTGGGATCAAATCCCACCTCGGGCTCCCTGCATGGAGCCTGCTTCTCCCTCTGCCTGTGTCTCTGCCTCTCTCTCTCTCTCTCTGTGACTATCATGAATAAATAAATAAAATCTTTAAAAAATATATACATTTTTTGTATTTATGTTAGGTTTTTGTCTGGTGTGTAATGGACAAAAATTTATCCTTTTATACACAGATGTGTATGTATATGTGTATATGTTTTATTGCTTCAAAGACTTCATTCATCCTAGAGGATAAAAGCAGGTTAAACAGATTCTCTATCTGCAAAAATCTATATTCAATAAATGACTTAAATTGTTGATTCTTCTTAATGCAGAAATAAAGACTATACAATTTTCATACAATTTAGACTATAGCTTTCAAAGAACTCTGAGTTTTTCACTGGTATGAATATGCAATCCAAAATTAGTTATTTTCTTTCTTTTTATCTAAATTCAATTTGCCAACATACAGTATAACACCTAGTGCTCATCACCTCACATGCCTTCCTTAACGTCCAAATCCCAATAACCACATCTCCTCACCCTCTCCCCTCCAGCAACCCTCAGTTTGTTTCCCAGAGTTAGGAGTCTCTCATGGTTTGTTGTCCTCTCTGATTTTTCCCCACTCAGTTTCCCTTCCTTCCCTTATGGTCCTTTGTACTAACTCTTATATTCCACATATGAGTGAAACCGTACGATGATTTTCTCTGATTGATTTATTTCACTTAACATAATACCTTCCAGGTCCATCCATGTCACTGTAAATGGTAGGTATTCATCCTGATGGCTAGTAATATTCCATTCAAAATTAGTTATTTCCTAGATCAAAGGGAAAGGAAGATGACATCAGGAGTGGCAAAGAGAGAGTTTGGAAATAGCTATATTTTCAAGTTCTTCTGAGGGAGGGGAAATGTATTTTAAGAAATTGCTTACATGATCTAGTCTTAGAATTTGGTGCATTCCTTTGTTATTAATATTTCCATTTGAGAAATGCAATGCATTCAGACTTTAGGAAAAAAAGGAAAAGGCTTTTAATGAGGTCATAATGATTGGCATGTTCCTATTTAGACATGCAAATCAACACAAGAAGAATCATTGGCACAAGATCTCCAGCTGGGGAGCCAGGGATATTTTGGAAACAATGTTTGACACTCAAGAAGAGCAGCCAAAGCTGGCTTATTCATAGGGAGTATCCTCTTTGTTTTGGATTCCATTTCTTCTAGTCCTTAAAATCCCTCCCTTGTTGGGGATGCTTTTTCACATGAGTATGTCTCAAAATAGACTTAAGATACTGGAATCCTGCTTATAAACATCAGGCTCTTCAGCATAGAAAGAAAAGAAAAAGAGATAAAACAGTCTACCACCCTGTTAATTCACAGGCATTTTTTCCAAAGTGATCTGTTTTCTTTTTAAAAGAAAGCTCACTCACAAAAGCTCAGATATGCCCTGTCTTGCATATCTGAATTAAGCACCTGACCCCATTCCCAGAGTTAGATCTATAGGACTTACATTTTTGCAATAAGTATCAGGTATACTTTGGTATAGTAAAATACCCCTGAGGTCCTTTTTTCTGATCCTTCCCCTTTATTTCTTCTCTCACTCTGACTTTCTCTTCAGTGTCTCATTCAGAACTACACAGAATTGATAATTCTCTGTTTGAGAATTTATGTACAGAGCTAAGCTGTGGAAGCCTCAATGGCAGGGCTTGGAACTGAGTATAAAAACACTGTCCTAGAAACAGAGGCTAATGTCTACACACCAAACACAGGTTTTGGAACACAGCCTCAGGGGAATTTTACACCCTCCAAGGCCAGCTCATGAAGTGGAGTCTCACATTAATCATCCCTATCTTTTTTGTTTGCTTATATCCCAACTTCTCCCAAGATGTTCCAGATACTTATGCCAGTGCCAGGTCACCAGACCATCTCACTCGAAGGTCCTCTTTAGCTCTACCCTGAATTGAAAACACTTGGATGTTCCAGAATGTTCTCTACATCCCTCTACCACAATTCCTTCAATATTCATTTTTTTCCTGTCCTTTCTCTTACTGATAAAACATATACTGAGATTATGTGAGTTAACATAAGATTCAAAAGATGGGAAAATAAAGGATCTGGTATTAAAATTCATCTCTTCTTTTCTTAATCCAGCAGATTTTTTTTTTATCATTTCAATATGATGTCCCACTATAGTATTTCTGAATAGCCCATTTTTTTCTTACACCCTCTATGTGGATATATAACTACTCTCATTCCTATTTTTGATATATGTGCTCTATTGGACCATAATTTACTTTGGCAGTAAGAAAACTGTGATCTTATTCTATAAATGTTCTAATATCTCTCCTGGGGTAAGCCACTTTCTGTTTTAGTTGGAGAAAAATTGTCAAAAGTTTATCTAAACACATCTCATAGAATATGGGCTAGACAATTGCTACCTTAATAAAAACATCAACAACCACAGTAACAAAGGACTTGTGATGGAAAAATTAACCAGATGTTCATAAAAGCTGTGGAAGCAGTACTAGATTAATCTGATAAAATGAGGAAACTATAATTGAAAAAAAATTAAAACCAAAAAACTTTTCTTGAATTTTAACTCTAGAATTTGGGCACTATTATTGTTGTATATCTTATAGTATCTTAGGGACACTTGATTATCATGAACCAGCCAGCAGGAGAGTTTGTTGAATGAGTTCATGTATAAATAATAGCTTCATAACACTGGGAACATTTATGAGGACATTTATGAGGACTCATTATGTTTCAGTTCTTGTTTAATGGCAAGATCCTACAGCAGTGGAATCCTGCTGGTTTACTACTTATCAGAATAAATTACAGTTTAGAACTGGAATTTTTCATGGTTTTCTTTGTGTCAGCATAAATAAACTTAGCTAATAGGGCTATTTCCTGTTGCCTATTAAACTGGCTGTAAGTAAAAGGCTTCCTGGCTTGTGAGAGAATATCAGCAAGATGAGAGAATTGAATTGTTTCACCTGAAAGCATTTATAATGTCGAGGGCTTTGGGAAATCGATGTCAATGCTACAAGTTATCAGCATTTCCTAAGAGTTACTTTGAGCTTATATCTTTTCCATCAGCTAAATAATGTTATTATTGAAGAAGCTATTAGCATTAGGGACTGAGAAGTCGTTCTTGATGAATTAAGTAGGTAGAGATGCCTGCTCATCCTAAGATGCTGCCCAGTGTCATCATCATATTATTCTCTTAATGGAATCTATAGTGATAGCTTCACATGCTTTAAAAAAAAGTTCCCAATTTTGTAATTACTGAAAAGAGAAAGTGGAATGCCATTTCTAGGTCTTCATTCAGAGTGATATCTTGGCTCCGATTCCCACATTTCATTTGCAGAAACAGCTTTTTGGTATTAGTTAACATTCAAGGAATAGTTTCAAGTTTTACAACTACAAAATGGTCATTATTTTTATCAGTGTGCTGGAGGTTATTTTGAGTTTGAGTATGGAGGGCCCAATTCAATAAAATCTCAGCCTGTCTCCCCGCAGGACACTCAAACCATGGAAATTCAACAGGGGAGCATACGTGGGCTTACTGATACTGAACCAGGGCTGAATTTCCATTTAATCATCCTCAAGAAATCAAAAGACACTATTGGATTAAATGGCAAACTTTTTAACTAGGAATTCCTCAGCCAAAATGGCCAATTAGCATTTAAACTCCAGAACTGTAAGAGAAATGTAAGAGGAAACGAGTAACTGAAGAAAGAAAATATCTTCCTTATTAGTTAAAAAGGTAAACCAGAAACATGGAGTTATCATGAAATAAGCATTATTTTCTAGGACAGGGAAGGTACCACAGGGCTTTTATTGCAAAGGAGAATAAAAAATACCTGAATTATTACTTATTCTCATGCTTTTGGTTTTAATTGGCAAAATTAACTTAAGTACATGATGTTTGATGCTGCCCTCTAGTTAAGTATTTTTGCATCACATTTAAAAAATGACTCAACAGCTCAATTTTTATGTCTTAATGTGATTTATAAATTAAGTTATTTTACGTACTGGAAAATGAAAATAATTCATTATATTCAGGAATGGCCCTGATTCAATTTTATGTATTCATGAAATCTTTGGCCCATCAAAATCTCCTTCCCAATCTTCAAGTACATTCTTCGGGGGCTTGGAGGCCAAATAGGATAAGAATTGCTGTAATGAAACTCACACATTTCTGATATGGCTGCACATAAAGAAAAATTTTTTAAATCTTCCAGAGGGCAGCCCTGGTGGCACAGCGGTTTAGCGCCTCCTGCGGCCGGGGGTGTGATCCTGGAGACCTGGGATCGAGTTCCAGTCGGGCTCCCTCCCTGCATGGAGCCTGCTTCTCCCTCTGCCTGTGTCTCTGCCTCTCTCTCTCTCTCTCTCTCTCTCTCTCTCTCTCTGTGTCTCTCATGAATAAATCAATAAAAATTAGGGAAAAAAACCTTCCAGAAAAATAGTTGAAAATGGCTCCTAAGCAACTGTGTATAATCTTTCCTCATATATGATCATTCAATTTTTAGCCTCTGATCTCAGCAAACTGATAAAGCTTGTGAATTTCAAATGTTGGTTCTCCACAAACATTAAATAAGGTTGTATTGTTATATGTTTGTATACATATTTAAAAAACAAGATAGTAAAACAAATTAGGTGTTTGTTGTTGTGCTTTGCAATATTTTCCTTGTTGGTCCTTCACCATGATATCCCAGATTCCATGACATGGACTTTTGTAGTATGTCACATTTGGTAAAGACCAACAACTGCGGACTGGAAGAGATCTGACCAGTTCTTACTCTGATTAGCTATTTCAGAAGAGGTGATACAGTTAGAAAATGTAGATGTGTTTTGATTTTTATAAAGATGGAGAGAGGATTCATTTTGGAGATAGAGGCCAGTGATGTTATATATCCTACAATGAGTGAGATGGCCCACACAAATTCACAATGTCTTTTCGGGTATTCATGTAAGCAATTGTCTAATTTTCTAATCCTAAAGCCTAAAACTCTTTTATATATAAATGTAACAACTTTTGCAGAATTTTAATGTGCACTGAATTTCCTAACAATTCAAAAACTTACCTAAATGAAGGCTTCTTTCGTTCAAAACTCTAATAAGAGTTGTTCAACATTTTGGAAAAATGAGTTGCTGATAACATCACAGACTTCAGTATGTGAGTCTTTATCTACTACAGCATACCTGTATCCATCTAAATTTGTGTCAATTATATTATTACTGTAGCTGTAGGTGTGTGGGAACCACTTTATAACATCTTCCAGTGTAGTTGTGCCTAAGCATAAAAGTAAAATATACATTTTTGTTATAAATTATTTATTTATTTGTTTTATTTTACATTTGGGACATTGCAATAGTTGTTTAGAATTATGAGCAATTTATTCATAATTTATATAAAAATGTATACTATGTGAATAACACATTATCAATTGATTTTATCTTAAGCATAAAGGGGTATTCTAAACTATTCTTTATAAAGAGGGGATATTAAATCTGGTGAGACTGAGGATTGTGAAATGCACAGCATATCTGGGCATGGTAAGATATACAGCATATCACGAAGGATTTTTACATCTTAAATATGGACACACATGGAAGCATCACACATGTATACATATACACACATAAACATAGTGTGAGCTCTGAAACAACATGCTTAAGCTTTTCAACTTGTCCATTTTAATCCTTTAGTGAATCATGACATCTAAACATGGGTTGAGACCAGAATTTTTTAGTGAAACAAAGTAGAATGGATTATAGAATAGAATGGGATGGGATGGGATGGAGTGGGATGGGATGGAATGGAATGGAATGGAATGGAATGGAATGGAATGGAATGGAATAGGGTGAGGTAGGCTGTGGTGGGATGGAGTGAAGTTGCATGGCATGGTGTGGCTTGGCATAGCAATGCGTGGCATAGGTTATCATTTTTTTCTGTTTTATATACCTGTACCTATGAAGACATTTTGTAAAATATATCTTTTACTTTGGGTCAAAAAATTGAAAGGTATTGTGCTATACTATTACATTTTATATAGAAAAAAAAGCAACATTTTCAGATGTTCGTCATTCATTTATCTCTACCTGAGTGTGAAACTTGGTTTTGATGGTGATTGACAGAAGAGGAAGAAACCTGAAGACACCAGTGAGTACACATATACTATGTCCTCTATCTCCTCCTCTGTTGCCTAAGTGAAGGTAATAATGTGGGGCACGAGGTCAATTCCTCATACTCTTTTCTCTACATGACCACTGCTGAATGTCCTTGTCTCTTTTATGGGTAGTGGAGTTTTTATTATTTGCTTTGTATCATTATTTGGTTTTACAAACATAGGTAGAAATAAGTCTCCCACATTCTTGCCTCCGTGTCCTTTGTTCTCCCCTCCCTTGTAATTTGGTTCAGAGCCTGAGTCTTCATGATGCCACTTCAACTTGACTTCCCAGAGTTCCCCACTTCAGTGAACCATAAAGTAATTCCTTCTTTTCTGCTTCCTTGAAATTTACCTCATCTCTATCTCATATTTTTATTCAGGTTAAAATAGTAATGGGTTTGTGTATGGCACTTTCTATAGTGTATTTATATTTTTTATAGCATATAGTGTATTTTTATTTTTAAAGGAAGTAACATATTAATGAGAAGAAATGAAAATAGTGTAGGAGGCATATTTGGCTGAGGTGAAAGGGAAGTATGGCCATTTATAGAATTCCTTCCTTATAAAGAAACTATGAGAGCCACTGCCTAAACATAAAACTGGCCTTAGTTAAAGCTCCAGACATTGTTTAATCTGCTTCAAGCATGACAAAAATAAACCATTCCAATATTTTTAAGATAATATTTAAAAATTGTTACTGAAAACACTTTAAATATAGACACAAAAATCCTATTTCTATTGACAGCACTCTCCTGGGCAGGCATAATTTGAAAACAAAGTCATCATTATTTAGCCCTACTCTTTCTTTGCTACTTAGGACCAAGATCTACTGAATTTTTTCAATTTGCATCCAGAGTTTTTGGTTTTTGCCTTTCATCCCTCTTTTGTATTCCTGTTGTAACTGTATTTTATCTAGATGGATTATTTCAATAACCTCACAATCTCCTGACTTCCTCTGATTCATGTACATTGTTATCAATATTGTCCTTTCAAAACAGTAATTCTATTATTTTAGTCATTTGTTCGCAAGGATGTGTGTCCTTGAATTGCCTACAGAATACAATACAATCTTTTTCTCTGACATGCAAGTTGCTCATACATCTTTCCTTTTACTCTTTAGATAAAAGGATTTAATTGCTGCTCACTAACTATCTCACTCACTTCTGCTGCTAGGCTTTTGCTTACTTTTATGCATCCCTCTTGGATGCCTTGGTGGTTCAGTCAGTTAAGCAGCCAACTACGGATTTCAGCTCAGGTCATGATCTCAGGGTCATGAGATCAAGCTGTGCTTTGTGTCAGGCTCCATGCTTAGTGGGGAGTCTGCTTGAGATATTCTCTCTCTCTCTCTCCCTCCACTACTCTCTCACTCTCTTTCTCTCTCAAGTAAATAAATAAATCTTTATGTATCCCTCTTAATGCAATATCATTCCCCACAATCTCTAAGGTCTTAATTTCCATATAATCTTCAAAGACTAGTAGAAATACCACTTCTCTAAGACATCCATAATCTTTTCCTTTCTTTTCATAGCTATCATAACACTTTATCTGTGTTTTTGTTCAATTTTTGACCACTTTTTTGCTTTTTAATATATATTCTGAATTGAGAAAGCCTTTACATATAGTAAAACACAAAATTCTTAATAATACAGTTCCATCTGTTTGAACAAACACATACAACTATGTAACCCACACTCTTATACAGGTATACAATATGTTCATTACTCAGAAAGTTCTCTTGTGCTCATGTGTGATAAATTCTGATGTCTTTGACTACAGAATATTTCTGCCATTTTTAAAACTTCATATAAATAGAATAATTTAATATAATATAGTATTTTCTTAATCTAGTGACTTCTTTCACATGAAATATATTTGGGACTCAATTATTTTTTTTTCAGATATCACTAGTATATTCTAATACTTAGTTGTATTCCATTTGATAAGTATTTTGCAATTTTCTCATCCATTGATGGACATTTGGGCTCATCCATTGATAAACATCTGGGTTATCACCAGTTTTTTGGTTATTATAAAGCTGCTGTGGACATTCTTTTTATGGATATACATTTTCATTTCTCATGAATAAATACTTAAGAGTTGTATTTGCTGAGTCATATGTATGTTTAACTTTTTTAAGAAACTGCCAAATCACTTGCCAAAGTTGTTGAAAAGTTTTTTACTACAACAAGCAGTATATGAGATCTCATCATCAATAGTTCAAAGCAATTCTTTTTATTTTAGCCATCTGGTTAAGAACATATAGGTAATTCATTACATTTATAATTTTAATTTCCCTGATGATTAAAGATGTTGAATACTTTTTGGGGCAATTATTACCAATGTATATAACTTCTTTAATGAGGTGTCTATTTAAAGACTTTCGTCCAATTTAAAAATTTTTATGTACTTTTTATTGTAGGGGTTCATCATAGGGGTTTATTGTGTTGGTTCTTTATATCTTTTCGGCACAAATCCTTTGCCAGGTATATTTATTGCAGATATTTATCCTGGTCTATGGCTTGGCTATACACTTTCTAAATTGTATATATATATTTTAAAGATTTTATTTATTCATGAGATACACAGAGAGAGGGAGAGAGAGGCAGAGACACAGGCAGAGGGAGAAGCAGGCTCCACGCAGGGAGCCCAACGCGGGACTCAATCCTGGGACTCCAGGATGATGCCCTGGGCCGAAGGCAGGTGCTAAACCGCTGAGCCACCCAGGGATTCCCTAAATTGTATATTTCTCACATACAAATTTTAATCTTGACTATGACTAATTTTTCAAGCCCAAAGTGAGGAATCTCATTATCTAAAATTATATACAAGTACCTTAAGGCCTCACAGGTGAGTTTCCTCGAATTTAGTTGCTCTAATCAGAAGGACTGTGATCCACAAGGACATGTCATCTGCCTCCCACACACCCAACATACAAGTATAAGATAAGAATGGAGTAACTACTATAAATGTTCTATTTAAGGAGGTAGGAAACTCAAGGCATATATGAATCTCTGGTCCCTAGCAATTCTGAAATACAGGTACACATTTCTAATTTCTTGATTAGAGCTCAGTTCTACTGACTTGAAATAACTTACTATCACTCTTGAATCTACAATCTGGGTTCTTGGTCCCTTTTTCTGCATTACCTGGCTGATGTTTGCAGCTGAAGAATTCCTCCAACTAATTACTACTTGTCCTAGTTCAGGATTATAAGACCTTTCTTTATTTTATATCATAATTTTCCCCCAAAATATGGGCAAGGCTCTGCTAATACTGTTGTCTTTAAAACCAGTATGATTCCTATGAATCTTTTTTTTTAATTTGATTGCTTTATATACAAGTCCTAGACATCAATCTCAACATATGCACTTCATGATATTAGAATTCTTATAAAGTAGCTGTGGGATGCTGTCATTAAAATTATTTGAACCCTAATGTGTAAAGGAGAAGATATTTGAAACACACCCATAAGAACTTTATAGAGATGCCTTTTTCTCTAAGACATTACCTCTATTCTTTTTGAAAACTTAACAAAAATTTTACTCTTGTGCCCTTGACTTTGTCTTTAAACAATGTTTTCCTAACATAATGCTGAGTTTGATTATTGCTCTGAGGTCTTCCCTAAATTTGAGAATTAGAGATGCTGTAAGTGAAGTCCTAACTCCTTTGACATTTCTTTGTCTACATTATCTCTCTTCTCTCAAATTTTGCTATAGATAGAAGGAAAAAGCCAGGTGGTATCTTTACCACCTACTCTGCCTTGAAATCATCATCACTGACAACCTCCTCAGGGGGCATCAGGCTTTTCAATGACAAACTTTTGCCTGCTGCCTCATCCTGAAGTCACTACCAAACTTTTAGATCTTTATTATAACACTACTCCAGTTGTGAGTACCAAAGTTTTTAATAGTTATCCAATGCTGCAAAAAAAAAAAAAACTTAGTGATTTATGATTTAGATCAATGATTATTATGTAGCTCTTAAAATTCCTGTGGGTCAGAAATTCAAGAGCAGTTCAGCTCAGTGGTTCTTACTCAAGGTCTCTCGTGAAGTTGCAATTAAATGGTTAATGGGTTGGAATCATCTCAAAAGCTACTATACTCCTATGACAGTTGCCTGAGATAGGGAAACCTAAAACTAGATAGAGGTTGTACAAGCTGTCTCTATCTTTTATCTGTTTGTGATGATCGCTCAAGCATAGAAGTATTAAGATAGCTGGGGTTCTTATATACTCCCTTAAGGCTTCCATAGTGCATTTCCTACAAGAGATTGCCAGGCAGCAATCCTATTGTCATCTAAATCTAGAATCAAGTCATCTAGCACCACATCCACCATAGTCTATTCATCAAGGCAGTGTCAAGGTCCAAAGGAGAGTCTACAGCCCTCCTAGTTCAATGGAGAAGTGTTAATATTGAAGAACATAAGAAGAACATATGGTATAAGATATATATTGGATGGGCCTTTTTCAGAAACTACAACCTATTACATGTCCTGAATTATTTTGATTGATATTTGAATGTTAAACTAACTGCATTCCTGAAATACATACTAATGATAAATTTTCTTTTCCTATAGTACTTGATTTGATTTGCTAGTAGTTAGTAAATTTTTTTATGCTTGGGAACTATAGATCTGTAATGCTATGCTACGTTTTTGCAATATCATTGTTAAACCTTGGAATCAGGATTATGCAGTATTCATAAATTATTTAGGATGTGTTTAGTATTATATTTTTCCTTAAATGTTTGAGACAGTTCAACAAAGAAAACATCTGGACCCACAATCACCTTTGTCAGAAGTTTTCAAATAACAATTGGTTTTATTTAATAAATACTGGGTTATTCCAAGTCTTTGTTTCCTTATGTCACTCTGATAATTTATATCTTTAAAAGATTGATCTATTTTAACAAAGTAGTTATATTTATTGAAAAAATTTATTTTTTGCAGTAGTCTCATCATTCTCTTAATTTCAGTAGATTTTACAGTAATAGTCCCCCTTTCATTACTGGAATTGTGATTATTATTTTTTCTTGATCAATCTAGAAGGTTACAATTTTACTGATCTATTGAGAGGATTAATTTTCTCTGTTGTTCGTTCATTTTCTGTTTCACTGATTTCCACTCTTCATTGCTTCATTCCATTTAATTGCTTGTAAATTTTTTCTTTTGTACTTTAAGATTGAAGCTTAGATCATGATTTGAGACCTTTCTTCTTGTCTAAAATAGGCATTTAAGCTATTAGAAATGACAAATACCCACCATTTGCTTCAACGTGGATGGAACTGGAGGGTATTATGCTGAGTGAAGTAAGTCAGTCGGAGAAGGACAAACATTATATGTTCTCATTCATTTGGGGAATATAAATAATAGTGAAAGGGAAAATAAGGGAAGGGAGAAGAAATGTGTGGGAAATATCAGAAAGGGAGACAGAACGTAAAGACTGCTAACTCTGGGAAACGAACTAGGGGTGGTAGAAGGGGAGGAGGGCGGGGGGTGGGAGTGAATGGGTGACGGGCACTGGGTGTTATTCTGTATGTTAGTAAATTGAACACCAATAAAAAAAAAAATAACTCTGAAAAAAAAAATAAAGCTACACATTAAAAAAATAAAGCTACATGTTTCATTCATCCTCTGTATTTTGATTTGTTTTGTTTTTACTTTCATTGAGTTTTAAAAATATTATTTACCTTGTGATCTTTTCTTTGGCCCCTAGATTGTTTAAAAATAATTTTTAATTTTCACACATTTGAAGTATTCTATAATTATCTTTCTGTTTTTTTCTACTTTAATTACACTGTTATTAAAAAATGAACCCTAGGGGATCCCTGGGTGGCGCAGCGGTTTGGCGCCTGCCTTTGGCCCAGGGCGCGATCCTGGAGACCCGGGATCGAATCCCACATCGGGCTCCCGGTGCATGGAGCCTGCTTCTCCCTCTGCCTGTGTCTCTGCCTCTCTCTCTCTCTCACTGTGTGCCTATCATAAATAAATAAAAAAAAGAAAATTAAAAAAAAAATGAACCCTATATTATTTCTTTCAATACTCTTAAATTAAAAAGACTTACATATGTTCCATAATATTGCCCATTTTTTGAACATTCCATGTGTATTTGAAAACGAAGTGTATTCTACCGCTCCATGAAGTGTTGCCTAAGTGTCAGATCAACTTCATTGAGAATGATGATCAGAACTTCTATTTTTTTCTTTTACTTTCAGTTTACTTTTTCTATTAATAATTGAGATATAAAAGTATCTCCAATTATAATTACAGATTTGTCTGTCCTGTAATTCTCTGATTTTGCTTTATGTATCTTGATTTTCCTTTATAAGGTGCACATATATGTCTCCTTGAAGAGTTGACCATTTATCATTACAAAATGTCCTTCTTTATCTTGAGTGATATTCCATGCCTTAGAACATACATTTTCTGGCTACCCTAGCTTTCTTATGGTTAATATTTGTATGGTATCTTTATCCATCATTGTACTTTTAACCTACATATTTAAAATGAAGCTCTTATTTTTTTAAGCATTTTATTTATTTATTCATGAGAGACACAGAAAGAGAAGCAGAGACACAGGCAGAGGGAGAAGCAGGCTCCTCGCAGGGAGCCAGATGTGGGACTTGATCCTGGGAATCCGGGATCACAACCTCAGCCAAAGGCAGACACTCAACCGCTGAGCCATCCAGGCATCCCTAAATGAAGCTCTTATTAAAAGCATAGAGTGAGGTATTATTTCTTTTATTTTTGTTTTTCCCAGTCTGACAATGTGCACCTTAAATTGAAGGATTTTATCCATTTACATGTACAAACTTATTGATAAAGTTCAGCTTACTTCTAATATTGTCCCCCCCCCCCATTTGTGCCATCTATCTTTGTTTCCCTTTTTTCTCTCCTCATTACTCCTTTTAGTTTAAGTGTTCTTTGTGTTATTAGGGTTTCACTTTATCTGGACTATTGTCTCATTAGCTGTACCCCTTTTTTTAGCTTTAGCAGTTACTTTACAGTTTGCATTATATAATCAACTTATCAAAGTCTACATTCAAATGAATATTACATACCACCTCACAGGTAATAAATCTATAACAACATGTTTTTACTACTCTTGCCCTTGGCTATTGTAGGTATATAGTTTACTTCTTCATCTGTTACAAACCGCATCACATCTCACTATTATTTTGTTTTAAATATTTGATTTTTAAAAATAAAAATTTAAAAGAAAATGTCTTTTATATTTGCCCACTTATTTCCTAGTTCTATTACTTTCATTTGTATGTATAATCCAAACTTCCATTGCCTGAAGAACCCTTCATTCGACATTCCCTTCAGTGAATGTTCTATAGTGATAAATTCCTCTGATTTTTTACTTTTAAATGTCTTTATTTCAGTGTCATTTTTGGAGAAGTTTCACTGATTACAGAATTTTAGTTTGACATGTTTTATTATTTTTAGTATTTTAAAGATACATGTTTTCTGGCTTGCATTGTTTCTGATGAGAAATACAATTATTTTACTTGTTTTATTCTATTGTTATGTATTTATTTTTTTGCTGCTTTTTAAGATTGCTTTTTTTTAATCTTTGTTTTCCAGCAATATGACTATATAGTTCTATAGGTGGTTTCTCTGTGTGTATGTGTGTGTGTGTGTGTGCTTGATAGTGAGCTTTTTGAATCTGTGAGTTCACATATTTTGGAGCTATTATTTTTTCAACTATGATTTCCGTTTCAATTTCTTTCTCCTTTCTTCCTTGGGCTCTAGTTACATATATGAGAGAATTCTTGCTATTGTCCTATATGTCACTGAGATTGTGTTCATTTAATTTTATTCTGTGTTTCACTTTGGCTATTTCCTACTGCCATATCTTTAGATTTTTTTATCTTCTTCCCTGCAATATCCAATTTGCTACACAATATTTCAGATAATAATCTTTAATTCATACATTTTTTTAAAATTCTAGAATTTATATTAAATATTTTGTACAATTTCCATTTCTGTGCTGTGTCTGCAGCATCCATTTCCTCATTATCCCCATCATTTCCTCTGTCTTTGTCTGCTAACTACAACATCTTTGTCATCTCCTAGTCTGTTTTAACAACTGGGAATAAAATTTCCATGATATGATGCACATATTGTTTCTTCTTTGCATGTCTAGTAATTAAGAATGAAATTTGAGTGGATATTGTGAATGCTCTTTGCTAAAAGCATATATATATATATATATATATAGAGAGAGAGAGAGAGAGAGAGAGTGTTTTGTTATGGCAGACAGTTAATTTACTAACAGTTCATTCATTTTTCAATGAATTTTAAGGCTTTGATAGGGTGCATATAACGTAGCTCTGAAATGTCTTGAATATTCTCCTTTCTAAATTGAGGCTCTGATAAAAACAAATTGCTATCAATACCTGAATATTTCAGTGAGGTATCATGTGCTGCTTATTATTTGTCCACCAACTTACAGAGATGTCTATGGAGATTTCTATGGTTTCCTCCTATGCTTTCCCCTTTCTTTTTTTTTTTTTTTTTAAGAATTTATTTATTTATTTATTTATGAGAGACACAGAGACAGAAGCAGAGGGGGAAGGAGGCTCCCCACAGGAGCCTGATGTGGGGCTTGATCCCTGGACCCCAGAATTACACCCTGAGCCAACACTCAAGACAGATGCTCAGGCAGACGCTCAACAGCTGAACCACCCAGGCATGCCTGCTTACCCCTTTCCTGAAAATTTCAGCTTCTTCAGCAGCCGTTTACTCTGATTTGTGCCATTTCAATGAAGTTCCTCTTCTCTGTTTGGAGACCACATTTTCATATCTTTTCTGGAAAGTACCTTAGGCAAAAGACTGGGTCAGTCATGGCACTTATCTCACATGTTTTCATTCTCTGAAGGATCATAGCTCTGTACTGCCCATGTTTCATTTTTATAGTTGTTTATGGTGGCAGGATTATTCTGAGTTATTCAATTGTGGTAAGAAGTAGAAGTTGCTCTTGATCAGATTTTACTTTGCATTATAGTTATTCTTGTATATTTAGTCCTTTTGTGAGACTGTAAACAGCCTGAAGGCAGTGTTTATGTATGTTATTCATCCTTGTTTTTCCTCCAGTACATTGTACACAGCCATTTATTATGTTGGTTATTTAATTCTATTAAATATTTACTTTAATTCTATTAAATATTTACTCAGTAGATATTTTGCTTGAATAATTGAAATAAACAGCACAATAAACAGCATTTTAAAGATAATTTCAAAGACCTTAAAATTCATTACACACAAGAATTTTCTTTCATGGATTAATGTTTTTATATTTGCAACAATCATAGGAATACCCAAGTTTCTAATCTGCTCCTTCTTCCTCTCCTGATTCAAAAGTTTTATTATAATCAGAAAGCACATGAAAAACTAAGAAACGTGGAGAAAAGAATCATTGACAAGCATTTGGTAGTATAACTATTTATTAGGAGCCAACTGGAATATTCCTCTTTATCTTTTGGGTTGCTTTGCAGGCTGTTATTCTCTAGAGCTGCTAATGTTCAACATGAATAATTTTTCACAGTCACAGAGACAAAGTCCGCACTATTGATGATTATGATAGTTCGGTGGTCATGAAAACCCTGATGAAGAAAGGTCAGCACAAAACAACTATGTTACTGGTATAAGTCCCTCATCAAAAAAGTGCTGCATATGAACATAGAGATTATCCTTTAAGCTAGAAAATACACTTTGCTTTCTCTTTTTTTTTTTTTTTAGGATTCTTGACCTTATCAATAGATAAGAAGCTAGAAGAAAACCATGCAGCTTCTTATTACACAATTTCTAGAAAATAATTGAGCTACCAGTAACTGATTGTCCTTGTGATTTTCAGTTTCACTCAACAGTTTAGACATTTATTTTCTTGTCCTGGGATTCGCCCATTCATCTACTTGATCACTTGCTAATTGATTATGCCCATACCTATGTAATTTCTAATGCCTCTAATCTCTTCTATTCCATAGAATGTAACAAAACCTTACAGACCATGCCTACTTCACAGGTCACTTAGCTTACCTGGATCCACATTTTTGCCTTTTTTTTTAAAAGAGTTCAATTTATTGGAGTTCAATTTACCAACATATAGCATAACACACAGTGCTCATCCCATCAAGTGACCCTCGCAGTGCCCATCACCCAGTCACCCCCACCACCCACCCACCTCCCTTTCCAACACCCCTTGTTCGTTTCCCAGAGTTAGGAGTCTCTCATGTTCTGTCTCTCTCTCTGATATTTCCCACTCATTATCTCTCCTTTCCCCTCTATTCTCTTTCACTATTTTTTATATTCCCCAAGTGAATGAGACTATATAATGTTTGTCCTTCTCTGAATGACTTATTTCACTCAGCATAATGCCCTCCAGGTCCATCGATGTCGAAGCAAATGGTGGGTATTTGTCGTTTCTAATGGCTGAGTAATATTCCATTGTATACATAGACCACATCTTCTTTATCCATTCATCTGTTGATGGACAATCGGGGTGCAGGTGTCCCGGCATTTCACTGCATCTGTATCTTTGGGGTAAATCCCCAGCAGTGCCCTGGGTCATAGAGCAGATCTATTTTTAACTCTGAGGAACATCCACACAGTTTTCGAGAGTGGCTGCACCAGTTCACATTCCCACCAAAAGTACAAGAGGGTTCCCCTTTCTGCACATCCTCTCAAACATTTGTTGTTTCCTGCCTTGTTAATTTTCCCCATTCTCACTGGTGTGAGGTGGTATCTCATTGTGGTTTTGATTTGTATTTCCCTGATGGCAAGTGATGCGGAGCATTTTCTCATGTGCGTGCTGGCCATGTCTATGTCTTTCTCTGTGAGATTTCTCTTCATGTCTTTTACCCATTTCATGATTGGATTGTTTGTTTCTTTGCTGTTGAGTTTAATAGGTTCTTTATACATCCTGGATACTAGCCCTTTATCTGATAGGTCATTTGCAAATATCTTCTACCATTCTGTAGGTTGTCTTTTAGTTTTGTTGACTATTTCATTGGTGTGCATCAGCTTCTTATCTTGATGAAGTCCCAATAGTTCATTTTGCTTTTTCTTCTCGGGCCTTCATCTTGCAAGAAGTTACTGTGGCCAAGTTCAAAAAGGGTGTTGCCTGTGTTCTCCTCTAGGATTTTGATGGAATCTTGTCTCACATTAAGATCTTTCATCCAATAAATAAATAAATAAATAAATAAATAAATAAATAAAATCTTTCATCCATTTTGAGTTTATCTTTGTGTATGGTATAAGAGAGTGGTCTAGTTTCATTCTTCTGCATGTGGATGTCCAATTTTCCCAGCACCATTTATTGAAAAGACTGTCTTTTTTCCAGTGGATAGTCTTTCCTCCTTTGTCGAATATTAGTTGACCATAAAGTTGAGGGTCCACTTCTGGATTCTCTATTCTGTTCCATTGATCGATGTGTCTGTTTTTGTGCCAGTACCACACTGTCTTGATGACCACAGCTTTGTAGTACAACCTGAAATCTGAAATTGTGATGCCCCCAGCTATGGTTTTCTTTTTTAATATTCCCCTGGCTATTCGGGGTCTTTTCTGATTCCACACAAATCTTAAAATGATTTGTTCCAACTCTCTGAAGAAAGTCCATGGTATTTTGATAGGGATTGCATTGAACGTGTATATTGCCCTGGGTAACATTGACATTTTCACAATGTTAATTCTTCCAATCCATGAGCATGGAATATCTTTCCATCTCTTTGTGTCTTCCTCAATTTCTTTCAGAAGTGTTTTGTAGTTTTTAGGGTATAGATCCTTTACCTCTTTGGTTAGGTTTATTCCTAGGTATCTTATGCTTTTGGGTGCAATTGTAAATGGGATTGACTCCTTAATTTCTCTTTCTTCAGTCTCATTGTTAGTGTTTAGAAATGCCACTGACATCTGGACATTGATTTTGTATCCTGCCACGCTGCCAAATTGCTGTATGAGTTCTAGCAATCTTGGGGTGGAGGCTTTTGGGTTTTCTATGTAGAGTATCATGTCATCTGCGAAGAGGGAGAGTTTGACTTCTTTGCCAATTTGAATGCCTTTAATGTCTTTTTGTTGCCTGATTGCTGTACTAGTATTCTAGTACTATGTTGAATAGCAGTGGTGAGAGTGGACATCCCTGTCTTGTTCCTGATCTTAGGGGAAAGGCTCCCAGTGTTTCCCCATTGAGAATGATATTTGCTGTGGGCTTTTCATAGATGGATTTTAAGATGCTGAGGAATGTTCCCTCTATCCCTGCACTCTGAAGAGTTTTGATCAGGAATGGATGCTGTACTTTGTCAAATGCTTTCTCTGCATCTATTGAGAGGATCATATGATTCTTGTTTTTTCTCTTGCTGATATGATGAGTCACATTGATTGTTTTACGAGTGTTTAACCAGCCTTTATCCCAGGGATAAATTTATTTATCCCTGGGATAAATCTTACTTGGTCATTGTGAATAATCTTCTTAATGTATTGTTGTATCCTATCGGCTAGTATGTTGTTGAGAATTTTTGCATCCAGGTTCATCAGGGATATTGGTGTATACTTCCTCTTTTCGGTGGGGTCTTTGTCTGTTTTTGGAATTAAGGTGATGCTGGCCTCATAGAACGAGTTTGGAAGTATTCCATCTCTTTCTATCTTTCTGAACAGCTTTGTAGAATAAGTATGGTTTCTTCTTTAAACATTTGATAGCATTCCCCTGGGAAGCCATCTGGCCCTGGACTTTTGTGTCTTGGGAAGTTTGTGATGACTGCTTTAATTTTCACCGTAGTTATTGGCATGTTTAGGTTTTCTATTTCTTCCTGTTCCAGTTTTGGTAGTTTGTGGTTTTCCAGAAATGTGTCCATTTCTTCTAGATTGCCTAATTTGTTGGTGTAAGTCTGCTCATACTAAGTTTTTATAATCGTTTGTATTTCCTTGGTATTGGTGGTATTCTTTCCTTTCTCATTCATGATTTTATTAATTTGAGTTTTTTCTCTTCTTTTTAATAAGGCTGGCTAATGGTTTATGCATCTTATTAATTCTTTCAAATAACCAATTCCTGGTTTTGTTGATCTGTTCCACAGGTCTTCTGGTCTCTATTTCATTGAGTTCTGCTCGAATCTTTATTAACTCTCTTCTTCTGCTGGGTGTAGGGTCAATTTGCTGTTTTTTTTCTCCAGCTCCTTTATGTGCAAGGTTAGCTTTTGTATTTGAGTTCTTTCCTATTTTTGGATGGGTGCTTGTTTTGCGATGTATCTCCCCCTCACGACTGCTTTTGGTGTATCCCAAATATTTTGAACAGTTATATCTTCATTCTCACTAGCTTCCTTGAATATTCTTAATTCTTCTCTAATTTCCTGTTGACCTTTTCATCTTTTAGCAGGGTAGTCTTTAAACCTCCACATGCTTGAAATCCTTCCAAATTTCTTCTTGTGATTTAGTTCTAATTTCAAAGCATTATTGTCTGAAAATATGCAGGGGATGATCCCAATCTTTTGGTATCGGTTCAGACCTGATTTGTGACCCAGTATGTGGTCTATTCTGGAGAAACTTCCATATGCACTTGAGAAGAATGTGTATTCAGATGCTTTTGGATGTAAAACTCTGTAAATATCTGTGAAATCCATCTGGTCCAGTGTATCATTTAAAGCTCTTGTTTCTTTGGAGATGTTGTGCTTAGAATATCTGTTGATTGTAGAAGGCGCTACATTCAAGTTACCAAGTATAAGTGTATTATTATCTAAGTATGTCTTAACTTTGGTTATTAATTGATTGATATACTTGGCAACTTCCACATTCAGGGCATAAATATTAATGATTGTTAGGTCCTCTTGTTGGATAGATCCTTTAAATATGATATAGTGTCCCTCTTCATCTCTTACTACAGTCTTTGGGATAAACTTTAATTTATCTGATATGAGGATTGCTATCCCTGCTTTCTTTTGAGGACCATTTGAATGGTACATGGTTCTCCAACCTTGCATTTTCAGGCTGTAGGTGTCCTTATGTCTAAAATGAGTCTCTTATAGACAGCAAATAGATGGGTCTTGCTTTTTGATCCAGTATGAAACCCTGCGCCTTTTGATGGGGTCATTAAACCCATTCATGTTTAGACTTACTATTGAAAGATATGAATTTAATGTCATCATGATACCTATTCAGTTCCTGTTTTTGCGGATTGTTCCCTTGGACTTCCTCTTTCTATTACAGAATCCCCCTTAATATTTCTTGCAGAGCTGGCTTGGTGGTCACATAGTATTTCAGTTACTGCCTATCTTGGAAGCTCTTTATGTCTCCTTCTATTCTGAATGAGAGCCTTGCTGGATAAAGTATTCTTGGCTGCAGGTTCTTCTCATTTAGGACTCTGAATATACCCTGCCAGCCCTTTCTGGCCTGCCAGGTCTCTGTGGAGAGGTCTGCTGTTAATCTAATATTTCTCCCCATAAAAATTAGAGATTTCTTGTCTCTTGCTGCTTTCAGGATCTTCTCTTTGTCTTTGGAATTTGCAATTTTCACTTAAAATGTCGAGGTGTTGAGCGGTTTTTATTGATTTTAGTGGGGGATGTCTCTATCTCATGGATCTGAATGCCTGTTTCCCTTCCCAATTTAGGGAAGTTCTAAGCTATGATTTGTTCAAATACATATTCTGGACCTCTGTTCCTTTCAGTACCCTCGGGAACCTCAATTAAACATAGATTTTTTCCTTTTGAGGCTGTCATTTATTTCCCTTAACCTATCCTCATGATCTCTTAGTTGTTTTTCTTTTTCCTCAGTTTCCCTCCTTGCCATCAACTTGTCTTCTATGTCACTCACTCCTACCTTGTCAACTCTTGTCATTAGGACCTCTAGTTTGTATTGCATCTCATTTAATTCATTTTTAATTTCTGCCTGATTGGATCTAAATTCTGCAGTCATGAAGTCTCTTGAATCCTTTATGCTTTTTTCTAGAGCTACCAGTAGCTTTATAATTGTGCTTCTGAATTGGCTTTCTGACATTGAATTATAATCCAAATTTTGTAACTTTGTGGGAGAGAGGACTGTTTCTGATTCTTTCTTTTGAGGTGAGGTTTTCCTTCTAGTCATTTTGCTCAGTGCAGAGTGGCCAAAAACTTGTTGTATTGGGAAAAGGAGAAAAAAAGAGAAGAGAAATAAGAAAAAAGGGAAAAAGAAAAAAAGAGAAAAACGGTGGGGAGCAAACAGAAAACAAAAAACAAGGGGGAGTATCCTCTGATTCTATATACTGTAAATCCCTCGACTTCCCCTGGAACTTTCCAGTGCTGCTTGGTCAAGAACTTTCTTTTCCCCTGTCCTTCTAGCAGGTCTTCTGAGGGAGGGGTCTGCTGTGCTGATTCTCAGGTGTCTGCACCTGGGGGAGCTGCTCAGTCTCCTCCCAGGTGCCCGGCTCAGTGGGGGTTGTTTATCCTGTTTATCCTGTGAGGCCACTGTGAGGCTTGGTGGGAGTTGTTTATCCTGTGAGGTCATAGGAGGAACAACAACAGTGGCAGCAGCCAGCTCTTCAGCCCTGGAGTCAGCTCCTGTAGTTGCTACTGCAGCTCCCAGTCCGCAGGGGCCTGTATGCTCCGGGGCGGTGGCCCCCGATCTGTACAGCTCGGGTCGCCCAGTGGCAGGAGCGTCCTTGCTGTCTTGTGTTCTCTCAGCCTCTGCCTGTCCCAGGGGGAGTGCGGGATCCTGGGCTGTGTCCCTCAGCTCCCTGGGCTCCAGGGCCTGTACTGCTGGAATTGCGCTCCTGGGCCACCCAACCCCTCCACAGCGGAGCTACCCACCGATCTGCTCCTGGCGCCCCACCAGCCAGGCGCTGCAGCCCTTTAGGAAGCTCCGCTGCAGGGTGTGACATGCTCTCCCCCAGGGCGCAGGTCCTCTGTTAGTGCCTCTGGGAGCCTGAGGGCATCGCCTCCCCTCCTGGGATCCTGCTACAACTCCCTGCAAGGACCTTTCCATTCAGGAAGACTGGTGAAGCTCCTGCTTCTCCGCTTCTCTGGAGGAGGCTTTCCTGTCCTGGGGCACTCGCTGGGGGGGCTTTAGCTTGGCTCCTCGTGGAGCCCCTCCCCCTTGAATGCTTTTTTATTTCTTTGTTGTTTTTTTATTTTTCTGTCTTCCTACTTTCATAGAAGTGCAAACTCTTCTCACTGTAGCATTCCAGCTGTTCTCTCTTTAAATCTGAAGCCATATTCGTAGGTTTTCAGGATGATTTGAAAGTTATCTAGGTAATTTGTTGGAGACAGGTGACTTGGGGACCCTACTCTTCTGCCATCTTGCCCCCTCCTCCCTCCCTTTTTGCCATTTTAGTTAACTCTTGTCAACTTTCTTATAAACTTCACACAGGAATTGTCTTTTATACCTAGACTATTTCTGAATTCCAAAGTCACATTTTCTACTACATACTAAACTCTATAACTTGGTTTCTAAGGACAAAATTTTCTTATATGTGCCAAGTCACAAACCAAATGAAAGTAACAATATACTGCTTTCTCTCTTACCCTTCTTATCCCTTCTATAAACTAATTCAGGTTAGCTTTGAGAGTTGGATTTCCAGAATCATTCTGACCTCCTTTCTTTCTCTTTGCTCTCATATTCTAGTCACTTCTCAATTCCTTAAACATTCTCTGACAAATGTCCTGGATATTGATCCTGTCCATTGATTCTCATTTCTTTCTGGATTTTGGACCAAATCATTATTGGAATACATACATACCCACACATGAGAGAAATAATTTCATTAAGACATTTATAATTCCATGATTATCTAGATTTTAATAGTTTTGTATACCTTATGAAAAAAATGTTATTCATTACCTCTCCCTCCAAAGAAGAAAATGCAAGCTGAAATGTGGGTAAAATATGAAAAAGAAGATACAACAAAGGGGTGGCCTGAGAAGCTCAGTAGTTAAGCATCTGCCTTCAGCTCAAGTCATGATCTCAAGTTCCTGGGATTGCACTCCTTTTCAGAGTCTCCTCAGTGGGGAGCCTGCTTCTCCTTCTCCTTTTGCCTGCTGCTCTCATGCTTGCACACACACTCTCTCTCTCTTTGTATCAAATAAATAAAATCTTTTAAAGAAAGGAGATACAACAGAATCAAACAAATTAGTTTATTTACTCATTCCCCTATTCAACAATTTTGAGTATTCACCATGTCCTTAGTACTTCATATTATTAATATGGCCTCTAATTAATAATAAAGCCTTCTCAATTGTTATTTAATTGAAGAGATGGTTTTCTTTTAAGATTTTATTTATTTATTCATGAAAGACAAAGAGAGAGAGGCAGATGCATAGGCAGAGGGAGAGGCAGGCTCCTCACAAGGAGCCCGACGATCCAGGACTCTGATCCCAAGACCCCGGGATCATGACGTGAGCAGAAAGCAGTTGCTCAAGTGCTGAGCCATCCAGGCATCCCAAAGAGATCATTTTCTTTATGCAATTCATATGTTTAAATGATTATAAATTCCATGAGGAAAGGGGGTATAGCTTATATAACTGAAAATATTGCTATTCTAGGAAATATATAAATATAAGGCATGACTTTCTTTTTGCAAGATGTGTAAAATCTATTTGGAAAGGTAAGATTAGCACAAGTTTAAAAGAAAGAAAGAGGAAAAATAAAAGAAACAAAAAAGAGGAAGGGAAACAGGGAGAGCAGGACAAAATGAAGGAGGGAAGGAAGGAAGAGAGTGGAAGGAAGGACAGGAAACCCCAGGAAATGAAATTTATGGTTTGAGATATAGAGTATAGATTCTACACCATGCTAGCGCAGACTGAAGTCATGAGAGAGGGGATTTAAAAAAAAAAAAAGTAAGTTAGGATATGATGTGTAACTTGAAAATAGACTATCAAATGGAGGTCATTCCAAAGTGGAGGAAAAATGTGTATAATTGACATGAAGAGAAAAAAAAAAAAACAAGCAAACAAATGAAAAAACCATTTGTGATATACCAAAAAATAGTTTTTTTAGGAAATAGAGGAATAGTTTGGAAAGAAAAGACAATGTGTTGGGCCTTGAAGGACAGTCTAAAGAATTTGGACTTGTTCAGAAGGAGTGACAAATTAAATATATTTAAGAAGAATCCTCCAAAAACTTACAATTAAATAAAAAGGAAAATCTACCTCGACAGTGCCCTTCTTAGTTTGTCATAAAATTATGGTCTGTGGCAATATGATAACATGTTTTACGAAAAATAAAATAGTTGGAAAATGTTGGTTTAGATAGGTAGATTTTTTTTTTACTGCAAAACTTCTGAACTTCAAATTTTCAAATACTCATTTTTAAATTTCCAACTATGCCAAAAGGCATGTGCTATTTTTATACTTATTTGATCATGGAGCACAGTTTGTGAAATGCTATAATAGGTATTCATTTGAACATTAAGTTTACAAGGATCTCACAAGTCATTTGGTGCTACTATCTATCTGCAGTATCAAGACCAAATTGTCCTGTGAACTTCTTTGAGCATTTCAAAGATAAGACTTCATCGGGTCCAATGACAATTAACTTCATTATCTCCCAAGACAGCCCTTTCACAGCTCTACACAGCTTTAATATTAGTGAGTTCTTCTGTATGTTATCTTTCTCTAATAATCAATCATAATTCTAGTTCTATTAATCTTTTTTTAGAAAAACTCCTTGGTAGCATATTATTGAAATTCACACAATTTCATATAAATATCAGCCATGTACTTGCCAGAAAAGTTTTGGCCAAATCAATGAGTTATAGTCTACTGCCCCAACAATGTGGTGTGAACAGTAGGTTTATCTAAGTCTTGTTGTAAATATGAATTTGGAACCTCCACTTCTTATTGCTATTTTATAAACTTAGACACAACCAGAAAGTTTGTTTCCAATGACTGATGAAAAATTTAGCAATTCCAATTCCCAGATTTAAACAGTCATGAAGAACAATCTGATTCTGCAATAATTTTATCCCCCAAATAAACTGTTATATGCCATCTCCTTGTTTGTGAGATGGACTATGGGATGCCAGATGTTGCTCTCTAGAACTCTCTCTTTTTATTTTACTTTTCTTGCCTCATAGAGTTTTTAGAGATAACTTTTTTTTTTCTCAGAAATAGAGTACTTATCTACTCTATACACTTAAAATTTTCATTTTTACTTAAGAATATTTCTTT
Organism: Canis lupus baileyi; assembly: GCF_048164855.1. Taxonomy (NCBI): domain Eukaryota; kingdom Metazoa; phylum Chordata; class Mammalia; order Carnivora; family Canidae; genus Canis; species Canis lupus. The sequence goes on from NC_132842.1 coordinate 3,992,954, forward strand.
GACATATACAGCATAGAAAAAAAGTGGTGGAACTAAGTATTATTAAAAAGAGGAAAACATATAGCTTCAGAAAACAGACAACAATTAACTTCATAGAACAGGGTGATTTTTTATAACACTATTTTGAATTACTACATCATTGTCCATAAAACATTACCATTTCTATGTAATACTTGGATAAGTGTTTTGTAATGTGGTGATCATAGTTTATAAAAAGATTTTTTTGTAACCAAGATATTATAAATATAATTTATTTTAAGAATTACTAGAGTGAGGATAAAATAAAGGATATCTGGCAAAGTCTTATCCAAGTATAAATATTTTAATAGCAATTTTTGTTCACAATAAATTCAGGTTATATGATTTATATATTGTGTATATAACATATTATGTATAAAGAAATATCTTCAAATATATAAACAAAGATAAAAGATGGTTTTACTTCTATAAGGATGAAGAAAATTAAAAAAAAAAAGAAAAAAAGAATCCAAGTTATTTGTATAAATGCATTTGACACAAGTAAATTCAGTGGGTAACATACAAAACATTGAGTCTTTTAGCAAAGTGCCATGTGAGAACACAGTGTTGACAAATTTGTTTATTTGGATCTTAGCTACATTTATTTATTATCAAACACTACTGCTTTTCTGAAAAATGGAAACTTTACAGACATTGTGAAAACAGAAATAAGCCAAAAAATTATTGTAATGATGAAAATAGTTTAAAATGTAATGTACAATTTCATATTAAATCAAAGTCAGAGTATTTTTTGGCCTGGTTTGCTAATGCTTTCTGCAACCGTAAAATTTGGCTGCAAGAAGGCAATACAATACTGGTGAGAAAACACTGGAATTATCACTATTTTTTTAAAGAAGAAAAGAAGAAGCCAAAGGAATATTACCAATGCATGTAAAACTGAATGTTTATTCCCATAACAGTTGAAGAACTGCAGTTATTTTGGAACAGAAATACAGCCTGCAGACAAGGAGCACACCATTTTTTGTTAATGTCCTTAGGCATGGAAAGGCCGCCCCTGGCAAGGGTCCGGAAGGCCCTGCAGGCAAGGCTGCCTCTGCTCAGGGCAGTGTTCACACTGGCTCCTGTTCAGTGTGGGCTGGGTCTCGCCTTGCACGGTGGAGGGGAGGGGGCCAGGAGGCATTGAGGCACAGGTCAAAACAAAGTAAAACAAATGCCCTGCTTTTCTTCTTGATATAGCTCTCATATTCATTATTAAAACCTAGAATTCATCATCTTAATGAGGGGTACAAGGACCTAAAGTTCTTGTGAGAATTCTCTCACTAGCAACGCTTCTCTTTTTCCTGGCCTCTCTCTTGGCTGACATAGTAAGTTTATTTCCATGAGAGACTCTGAAAAGAACTTGACTTTAAAATATTAGGTTTGTTTTTCCTTCTGCTCTCCTTGGATTTCTTTCCTAAGAAAATAGAGAAAAAAATATATTTGTGTTGCAAAGTCATCGTTTCCTTGAATCTAAAAACCTTAAAAATACAGATGCCACAGACATGACAGTCTGGAAGTTTGCAGATAAACAACCAACTTGAATTATTATTGTTATTTTTTTAATTTTAAGGTGTATTTTCTCTTCATTAAAAATGATCTTGTAATAATTTCCCCCTTAATTGACTTGGGAAAAAAAAATGTACTCCTTTCAAGTTTAAAGTTTCCATTTCATGGACAATAGTCCTTGTCTATCCTATCTTCTGCCAGTGTTCTCTATTTACAATGATACTAGTTTATACAATTTATATTTAGGTTACATTAATGAGCATATTCAAAGATTTTATTTTGAGGGTTTAATTATTTTAAATTTCATATTTTTAAATATGCTTTCAGAAAAAAACTCAAATTTTTATTTTATTTTATTTTTTTCTTTCGGTGAGTCAGGGTTCTTTAAGAGCAAGAGTTAGTTTTGTTTTCATAGAAGACTTAAATCCTATTTGACTGCTTTTTTTGGAGTCAGAGTAAAGTTTATCTCCCTCAAAACTTCAAACTGGTGATTCAGCTCTGTATAATAAATAATTTTGTTCTGACGGTTTAACATTTCTTGATAAATCTAGCAGCAATTATGGGAATAAGTTTGTCATTTGCATAAACTTTTTCAGAGGAAGTTAATATGTAATAGCATATTGCTAGAATCAGTGGAAAATTTGATATTTTATTTCCCTATATACACAACAAGCTGGTTGAGCTATTTAGTTAAAAATACATCAGCAGTGTTCAAAATTGAAGTATGTGTATCTAATTATGTGCATAAACAATAAACCAAAATTGCAACATCTGGTACTTTTGTGTAATCCTAAATACCTGACATTAGGTTTCTCTGTGGGAGTTAGCATTTTGAACAATGGTACAGTAATACTTGTGGGACTCAGCTGACTGGGGGCTGAGAGAGGATGTAGATCTTCCTGTTCTGTTTAGTTTTCAGGAACTCAGGAGACTGCTTTTCTGGTTCATGTTCATTTTTCTCCTAGACTTCTGTACACTGATCATCTGCATTTTTTTTTTCACATCCATTCTTTCAAAAACCCAGTTGGTATTGAGAGGATTGTGTGTAATTCTTCTCTCCTATTGTAATAATTATTCCCTTTTTTAGAGTTAATATGCCGGTTGTCAATTTTTCCTCCTTCTTCCAAAGATCCATCTGCAGGATCATGTTAGAAAGGAATATTAGGGACTACTTTGGAAAAAAGGAAAGTGACACTTGTTGAGCAGCTACCATGAGGTAGGAACTACAAAAGTTTTTACCTAAATTGTTTAAGTGATCTTCCTGTCCTACAGTATTCAGATGTGGAAAATCTGAACTCACAAGAAAAACTGCTGTCTAACGCAGAGGTAAAAATCATTTACCCAAGTTCTCATACTTTCGTTGCTAGGGTTGAGTTGGGGCAGGGAGGGGAATGAAAAGAGAAAGCCATCATCATCATAACAATAAAAATGTGTTCATCTGATAGAACAAATGTGTTTGTAATTCTAGATTCATTTCTTTAGCTGTCATTTAAGCCAAATTCTATTTTTACTTTCAGTGTAGAATTAGCAGTTGCTCCCACATAAAAGTCCACATGTGACATATTTTTAAATATGTACACAGAATCCTATCACAGTGCTACTCCCTATTACTCCCATTTACCCCACCACACACACAGACACACACACATGCACAGACACATGCATACCCAAGTGTGTTTAGTATTAGAATTCTCTGCAATGGGGGCTAGAGGCACTTTTTGGAATGATCCAGATTCAAATATATTTTCTGCTAACTGGACAAGGCTACTCCCAGACAGTGTGGGAAGTGACCAGGATGTCAGACAGTGTGAAAGCCATTTCCATCTGGGCTTTGTGGCCTCTATTCACTGAGCCAGAGGGAACTGCATGAATCAGTGGGAAGAAATATAGAATTGCTTGCAAGAAAAGTAAATGAGAAACTGTTGGACAAGACAAGTGGTAAGGAGCAGAGGGACCTTGACATGTTTGAAAATAGATGCTTGTAGATTTCTGGTGTAGGGAAGCAGGACAGAACATTCAAATTTTTTTGAGCCCTTCTGTTTTCAGAACAATGAAAACAAGAATGTGTCTAAAATGTCTTCTATCCACATGAAACCATAGAGACATAGCAACATAGTATATTTTCTAGTCTTTTTTGCTTAATGAATTTCCATCTACTGCAAATTATTCACAATTTTGTCTTCCTTTTTTTTTCTGAAGTATTCATAATATTCTTTGTCTCTTTTAGATTCATTCGAGATTCAACTGGTCTGGAAGAATTCCTCCAACAATTCAAGCTGTCTTTGAACATAATTTCCTTTTTCCTCCTCTCTAGTTAGCCTGTCTAGAACATTTTAACACTTAAGCTTCTACAATTATTTGCAAGACACATTTTTCCTTATCTCTATCTCTTACGAATCCTTCAGCATTTAAAGTTTACTTCAAAAAAAAAATAATAAAGTTTACTTCATTTATTTGGCTTTCATTTTTACATATACTAGTTATTTGTGATCTGTGTTCATATTTACCTTTACAACTATGTTGTAACATCCTTGGGGCATGGAATATAATTGAGGCCACATAAATACCATTTATGCACTCAAAACTCCTACAGTGCCTTGATGTAACATCATTCTGGCACATGCTGCAGAATAGATGAGGTCTTTAGTTAGTTTATTCCTAGGTATCTTATGCTTTTGGGCGCAATCGTAAATGGGATTGATTCTTTAATTTCTCTTTCTTCAGTCTCAGTGTATAGAAATGCCACTGATTTCTGGGCATTGATTTTGTATCCTGCCACGCTACCAAATTGCTGTATGAGTTCTAGCAATCTTGGGGTGGAGGCTTTTGGGTTTTCTATGTAGAGTATCATGTCATCGGCGAAGAGGGAGAGTTTGACTTCTTCTTTGCCAATTTGAGTGCCTTTAATGTCTTTTTGTTGTCTGATTGCTGAGGCTAGGACTTCCAGGACTATGTTGAATAGCAATAGTGAGAGTGGACATCCCTGTCATGTTCCTGATCTTAGGGGAAAGGCTCCCAGTGCTTCCCCATTGAGAATGATATTTGCTGTGGGCTTTTCATAAATGGCTTTTAATGCTTTTTTAATGCTGAGGAATGTTCCCTCTATCCCTGCACTCTGAAGAGTTTTGATCAGGAGTGTATGCTGTATTTTTCAAATGCTTTCTCTGCATCTAATGAGAGGATCATATGGTTCTTGTTTTTACTCTTGTTGATGTGATCTATCACGTTGATTATTTTACGAGTGTTGACTCAACCTTGCATCCTGGAGATAAATCCCACTTGATCGTGGTGAATTATCCTCTTCATGTACTGTTGGATCCTATTGGCTAGTATCTTGTTGAGAATTTTTTGCATCTGTGTTCATCAAGGATATTGGTGTAAAATTGTCCTTTTTGGTGGGGCTTTTGTCTGGTTTTGGAATTAAGGTGATGCTGGCCTCATAAAACGAGTTTGGAAATATTCCTTCCTTTTCTATCCTTCAGAACAGCTTTAGTAGAATAGGTATTATTTCTTCTTTAAATGTTTGGTAGAATTCCCCCTGGGAAGCCATCTGGGCCTGGTCTTTTGTGTCTTGGGAGGTTTCTGATGACTGTTTCAATTTCCTTCCTGGTTATTGGCCTGTTCAGGTTTTCTATTTCTTCCTGTTCCAGTTTTGATAATTTGTGCATTTCCAGAAATGCATCCATTTCTTCTAGATTGCCTAATTTATTGGCATACAGCTACTCATAATATGTTTTTAAAATTGTTTGTATTACCTTGGTATTGATCGTGATCTCTCCTCTTTCATTCATGATTTTATTAATTTGAGTCTTTTTTCTTTTTAATAAGGCTGGCTAGGGGTTTCTCTGTCTCATTAATTCTTTCAAGGAACCAACTCCTGCTTTTGTTAATCTGTTCCACAGTTCTGGTCTCTGTTTCATTGAGTTCTGTTCAAATCTATTATCTCTCCTCTTCTGCTTGGTGTAGGCTTTATTTGCTGTTCTTTCTCCAGTTCCTTTAGGTGTAAAGTTAGCTTGTGTATTTGAGTTCTTTCCAATTTTTAAGGAAGTCTTGTATTGCAATGTATTTCCCTCTTAGGACTGCTTTTGCTGTAGCCCAAAGATTTTGAATGATTGTATCTTCATTTTCATTAGTTTCCATGAATCTTTTAATTTCTCTAATTTTCTCGTTGCCCCATTCATCTTTTAGTAGGATGCTCTTTAACGTTCATGTGTTTGAGTTTCTTCCAAATTTCTTCTTGTGACTGAGTTGAGTTTCAAAGCATTGGTCTGAAAATATGCAGGGGACAATCCCAGTCTTTTGGTATCATTGGAGACCTGATTTGTGACCCAGAATGTGGTGTATTCTGGAGAAAGTTCCATGTGCACTTGAGAAGAATGTATATTCAGTTGCATTCAGATGTTAAGTTCTCTATAGATCTGTGAAATCTATCTGGTCCAGTGTAACATTTAAAGCCCTTGTTTCTGCTTCTTTGGTGATGTTGTACTTAGAAGCTTATCATTTGTAGAACGTGCCATGTTAAAGTTTCTTATTATTAGTGTATTATTGTCAAAGGATGTCTTGAATTTGGTTATTAATTGATTGATATACTTGGCAGCTCTCACACTAAGGGCATAAATCTTCATGACTGTTAGTCTTCTTTTGGATAGACCCTTTAAGTATGATAAAATGTCCCTCTTCATCTCTTACTATAGTCTTTGGGATAAACTTTAATTTATCTTATGTGATGATTGCTACCCCAGCTTTCTTTGAGTACCATTGGAATAGTAAATGGCTCTCCAACCTTTCATTTTCAGGCAGGAGGTTTCTTTAGGTCTAAAATGAGTCTCTTGTAGACAGCCAATAGATAGGTCTTGCTTCTTTATTCAGTCTGAAACCCTGTGTCTTTTGATGGGATCATTTAGCCCATTCACGTTCAGAGTTACTATTGAAAGATATGAATTTAGTGTCATCATAAAACCTATTCAGTCCCTGTTTTGTGGATTATTTCTTTGGATGTCTCTTTCTTTTACAGGGTCACCCTTAATATTTCTTGCAGAGCTGGTTTGGTGGTCACATATTCTTTCAGTTTCTGCCTATCCTTGAAACTCCTTATCTCTCTTTCTATTCTAAATGACAGCCTTGCTGAATAAAGTATTCTTGGCTGCATATTCTTCTCATTTAGGACCCTTAATATATCCTGCAGCTTTGTCTGGCCTGCCAGTCTCTGTGGAGAGGTCTGCTGTTAATCTGATATTTCTCCCCATATAAGGTAAGAGTGTCTTTTTCCTCGCTGCTTTAAAGATTTTCTCTTTGTCTTTGGAATTTGCAAGTTTCACTATTAAATATCAAGGTGTTCAATGGTTATTATTGATATTTTGCGGTGGCAACCTCTCTATCTCCTAGATCTGAATACCTGTTTCCCTTCCCAAATTAGGGAAGTTCTCAGCTATGAGTTGTTCAAATATCCTTTCTGGCCCTCTGTCCCTCTCAGCGCCCTCTTGAACCCCAAGTATGCATAGATTCTTCCTCCCTGAGGCTATCATTTATTTCCCTTAACCTTTTTTCCTAGGCTCTTAATTTTTTCTTTTTACCTCAGCTTCCTTCCTTACCATCAACTTGTCTTCTATATTGCTCACTCTTTCTTCTTCATTAACCCTCATTGTTAGGACTTCCAGTTTGAATTGTATCTCATTTACTTGATTTTTAATTTTGGCCTGATTAGATCTAAATCCTTCAGTAATGAAGTCTCTAGAGTCCTTTACGCTTTTTTTCCAGACCCACCAGTAGTTTTATAATTGTGCTTCTGAATTGGCTTTCTGACATCAAACTGTAATCCATATTCTGTAACTCTGTGGCAGACAGTACGGTTTCTGCTTCTTTCTTTTGTGGTTAATTCTTCCTTTTAGTCATTCTGTTCAGTGCAGAGTGGCTGTATGAGTGGGCTAAGTCAAGAACATCAACCACAACCTAAATAAATTTCACCCTAGATGATTCTGATGAGGTCAGTGACCAGAAAATGAAAACAAAGATTAGAACAAAATAAAACATATGAACCATTAAAGTGAAAAACAAATTTTAAATCAAAGTAGTATAAAGAAGGCCAAGAATCTCAAAGAAGAAAAAAAAGAAAAAGGCATAAAATAATAAAAGAGACAAAAGCAAAAGTTAAGAGAAGAAAAAGAAAAAAGAGAAGAAAAAAATGTGGGAAGGACTGGGAGATGGTGATGGTGAAGAAGTTGTAGTGGGGGGAGAATGTAGTCTCCTAGTCTACCTGTGGGGTCCTAGAGGGTGATCTTCTTGGTTCTGAGTGTATTAAGTTCTGTATGTTAGAAGAGGCTCAGAACCAAAGTTATATAAACCAGCAATACTTGTAGAAAGCCCCAACATTGACCACCAAAACTTAAATGAGATAACAGAGGGGGGAAGAATGGGAATGAAGAGAGAGTATAATCTCACAGAATGAACCAGCACAGTATACCACTTGGTTCTGGGTGTATTCTGGTCATGTTTTAGAAGGTAGTAATTTCTGCCATTGTAGAACAAAATTGGCCAGAGAAAACAAAACACACACACACACACACACACACAAACCGTATCTCGTATATCTCCCAAAATTAAATTGAGTTGGTTGAAGGGAATCTAGAATGGAACATATATCTAAGACATGTAATTGTAGAAATATGAGAGCCAAAAAGAAAGAAAATTAAAAATGAAGAGCTGGTAAAATATTGTAGCAATGTGGGGAAAAGAGAATAAAATTAGAAATTTTTAGTCTGACATAAAAAAAAAGATTTGTTAATGGAAAAAGGGGGGAAAGGAGGTGTACCCTCTAGTTCTATATACTATAAATTCCTCGACTTCCCCTGGAGCTTTCCAGTGCTGCTTGGTCAAGAACTTGCTCTTCCCCTGTTCTTCCAGCTGGTCTTCTGGGGGAGCATCTGCTGTGCTGATTCTCATGTGTGTGCCTGGGCAGGGATGCCCTGCCCCCTGCCATGTGCGAGGCTCAGTGGGAGCTGTTTATCCTGCGAAGCCTTTGTTCCCTGGAAGCCCTACCTCTCTCAGGCACGTGGGGAAGTAAGGAGGGAAAACAACAATGGTGGCAGCCAGATTTCCAGCTCTGGAGTCAGCTCCTCTCAGTAACTACCACAGTCTCCCAGTCTGCCCTGGCCTTGATGTTCCCGGGCTGGAGTGGGTGAGCTGATCTGCACAGCCTACTGTGCGCCTGGTAGCAGGAGAGTCCTTGCTATCCTGTTCCCTCCTTGCCTCTGCCTGTCCCAGGGGGAGTGCAGAATCATGGGCTGTGTCTGCTCGGTAACTTGGGATCTGGAGCCCTGTGCTGCTGGAATCGCGCTCGCTCCTGGGGCATCCGGCTCCTGAAGGCAGCAGGGCCAGACACCTCCATCTGGAGCCACCCACCTAACTGACTGGCTTCTTCCAAATGCCCTGCTGGCTACATGCCAGCCCTTTACCGAGATTGGCCCACAGTTTGTGGTGCTTTTCCCTGGGCGCACTTCCTCTATTAGTGACTCCGGAAAACTGGAAGCTTCCCTGTGATTCAATCTCCTTGAAATTGGTCCAAGGAAATTGGCCCAATTTCCTTGCTAAGCGCTTTTCTATTGGGGAAGAATCTGGTGCGGATTTTTAAAGGTCCCTCTTCTCTGGGGCTGGGCTTTCCTGTCCCAGAGGTTTTCACCAGACTGGCTTATCCTGGCTCCTCACAGTGCTCCTCTGCAACTTGATTCTTTTTTATTTTATTTTATTTTTCAGCCTTCCTATCTTGCTAGAAGCAAAAACCCTTCTCTCTCTAGCATTCCGGCTGTTTTCTCTTTAAATCTCAGGTCAAATGTATAGGTGTTCAGGATGATTTGAAAGTTATCTTGGTAAGTTGGGGGGACCAGGTGAATTGAGGACCCTTATTCCTCTACCATCTTGCCTCGCCCTCCATATTTGGTCTTTAGTTGGGTTATGCTATGCAAATAGCAAGAGCTCTGAGAAGCTGACACACATTTCATACAAGCCTTCCAATTAGCTACATTGACTTGTCTTGGTAGTTAAAATTCTAAGTGAAAGGACCTAACACAGTTAACCTAACCTAACCTAACCTAACCTAACACAGTTAAACCAGTACAGTCTAATACCCTGTACTTTCCATAGACAATTTTTATCTCTCTGGGGCCAGGCTTCTAAAAACTATGATTTGCTGTCACTCAATTTAGCAAAAATTAATATTTCTCAGTCATTCATCAATGTCAAAGGTCTTTTTGAGTTTTTATATGCAGCCTTTTAAACATACTCTTAGCATCAATAATTACTTCCATCTTCCTTTCTATCTCTAAGACTGGACTCATCTCTTTCTACCTCAACTTCTCACATCTTGTTCTTCCAATGCCATGACCTTGATCTTTTACATTCTTCCCTAGATTTTTATGGAGATCCAGCTTCATCCTTTCAACTATCCCTTCCATGATTATGATGAATAATTTATCTACATTTTTATTCTTTAACTTTTATTTAAGTTTTCCTCCAATATTATTAGTTCTTACAACACCATTAAATATCTATTGAATATATAGTGTGAGGGTTACAGAAGAAACATAAAACCTATGCTTTGGTCTCCAGGAGCTCGCACAGCATGGAGAGTTTTAAAGACCAGATACATAATACACTTACTTTAATCAGCAAAATTCTCCTCAAAAGAAATTTGTATGAAAAAATAAATTTGTCATTTCTCTATATCCACTGACATCTCCTTTCCTCATGCAGTTTACTAAACTGACTTGGGAATTGTCTATTGACTATATCATCTTTGAACTATCATAGACAGTCAATGTATGATGTTCTGCTGATACTTCCTATGAAGTATGCTTGGATTCAACATTTTATCTCTACTTCAGCTGCTTTCATCACACTTAGATTCTTAACATAGCTTTCCAGTGAATTTCTCAAGTTTCCCTTTCTCCTATTCCAAATCAACTTGTTCCTGATGCTAACTTAATCTTCTTAAAGTTTTCTTATATGCCAGGAGTTCCTCCCTTACAATGGCATTATGACTTCCTATTTTGTTTTATCACCTTCTTATATATGAAAATCTATTTATTCATTATCACCTTACTCACCACTTTGGTTTTATCTGAATTCTATCTTTTTCAAGAACTTAATCAAAATTCTGCTTCTTCAGGAAGGTTCATCAGGTGGATTGCAGACTGCAATGGTGTTTTTTCTAATCCTGATTTATGAATTATTTATATCAATCTATTTGTTCTCTAGTTGTTCTACATAAATCTGTCTTATATGTCAGTCTCCATTTTAAGCTCCTTGAAGCTACAGTGTCATTTGTTGCTTATAAAATAGGCATATTCATGAATTTCCAGATCATATTATTCCTCCCTATTGAGTATTTTTAATTTTAAAATGGTAGTAAGGGGTGGGGTAAGATGGCGGAGGAGTAGGGTCCCCAAGTCACCTGTCCTCACCAACTTACCTAGATAACTTTCAAATCATCCTGAAAACCTATGAATTAAACCTGAGATTTATTTATTTATTTATTTTTTAAAGATTTTATTTATTCATTCATGAATGAGAGACACACAGAGAGAGAAAGGTGGAGACACAGGCAGGGGGAGAAGCAGGCTCCTGGCAAGGAGTCCGATGTGGGACTCGATCCCAGATCCCAGGATCATGCCCTGAGCAGAAGGCAGACACTCAACTGCTAAGCCACCCAGGCATCCCTAAACCTGAGATTTAAAGAGAGAACAACTTGAATACCACAGAGAGAAGAGTTCGCACTTCTAACAAGGTAGGAAGACAAGAAAAATAAATAAAATAAATAAAATAAAATAAAATAAAATAAAATAAAATAAAATAAAATAAAATAATAAAATAAAATAAAATAAATTAAATTAAAATAAAATAAAATAAAATAAAATAATCAAGGGGGGAGGGGCCCCACAAGGAGCCAGGCTAAGGCTGGGCAGCAAAAGCCTTCCGGGTCAGGAAAGCCCAGTCCCGGAGAAACAGAAACTTTAAAAATCCACACCAGGGATCCCTGGGTGGTGCAGCGGTTTAGCGCCTGCCTTTGGCCCAGGGCGCGATCCTGGAGACCCGGGATCGAATCCCACGTCGGGCTCCTGGTGCATGAAGCCTGCTTCTCCCTCTGCCTGTGTCTCTGCCTCTCTCTCTCTCTCTCTCTCTCTCTCTCTGTGACTATCATAAAAAAAAAAAAAAAATCCACACCAGTTTCTTCCTGGACAGAAAGGTGCTTAGCAGGGAAACTGGGCAGAACCACAGGAGGGGCAGAGGGGCCTCCAGTCTCCCGGGGTCACTTACAGAGGAAGTGTGCCCCAGGGGAGAGTGCACCACAGGTCATGGGCCAAGCTCGGTAAAGAACTGGAGCGCACACCCGACGGGGTCTCGGGAGAAGCTCAGGTTGTGGCTCTGGGCAGAGGTGGCTGTGCCCTGCTGCCTTCGGGAGCCGTGTCCCCAGGAGCACAATTCCAGCAGCATAGGCCCCAGATCCCAGGGCGCCGAGAGACACCGCTCAGGATCCTGCACTCATCCTGGGAGAGGAGAAGGCGGGAAGGCACAGGACAGTGAGGATACTACTGTTGCCGGGCACCCCCAAGATGTGCAGATTAGAACCCCCTCCCCCTGGGAGCATCCAGGCCAGTGCGACTAGGAGATTGGCGTAGTTACTGCGGGAGCTGACTCCAGAGGCGAAGAGCTGGCTATGGCCAGTGTTATAGTCCCTCCTTTGTCACCGTGTGCCTGGGACAGATTGGGGCTGCAGGGAACAGAGGCCTCACAGGATAAACAGCTCCCACCGGGCCGTGCATCTGGCAGGGGGTGGGGCAGCTCCCCCAGGTGCACACACCTGATAATCAGCACAGCAGGCCACCCCCTAGAACACCAGCTGGAAGAACAGGGGAAGAACAAGTTCTTGACCTAGCAGTTCTGGAAAGCTCCAGGGGAAGTCGGGACTTACAGTATATAAAACCAGAGGATACCCCTCCTTGTTTTTGTTTGTTTGGTCTTTGTTTCATCTTTTTTTTCTTTTTTTTTCTTCCTTTTTCCAGTACAACTCGTTTTTAGCCACTCTGCACTGAGCAAAATGACTAGAAAGAAGAACAGAAGAAAGAATCAGAAACAGTACTCTCTCCCACGGAGTTACAGAATTTGGATTACAATTCGATGTCAGGAAGCCAATTCAGAAGCACAATTATAAAGCTACTGGTGACTCTGGAAAAAAAAAAAGTGTAAAGGATTTAGGAGACTTCATGACTGCAGAATTTAGATCTAATCAGGCTGAAATTAAAAATCAACTAAATGAGATGCAATCCAAACTGGAGGTCCTGACGAGGAGGGTTAATGAGGTAGAATAATGAGCGAATGACATAGAAGACAAGTTGATGGCAAGGAAGGAAGCTGAGGAAAGGAGATAAAAACAATTAAAAGACCATGAGGAAAGGGTAAGAGAAATAAATCACAGACTCAAAGGAAATATCTATGTTTAATTGGGGTTCCAGAGGGTGCCCAAAAGGGACAGAGGACCAGAAAGCATATTTGAAAAAATCATAACTGACAATTTCCCTAACTTGGGGAAGGAAACAGACATTCAGATCAAAGAGATAGAGAGATGACCCCCCTAAAATCAATAGAAACTGTTCAACACCTTGACATTTAATAGTGAAACTTGCAAATTCCAAAGATAAAGAGAAAATCCTTAAAGCAGCAAGAGACAAGAGATCCCTAAATTAAATGGGAAGAAGTATTAGATTAACAGCAGACCTCTCCACAGAGACCTGGCAAGGCATAAAGGGCTGGCAGGATATATTCAGGGTTCTAAATGAGAAGAACATGCAGCCACGAATACTCTTATCTAGCAAGGCTCTCATTGAGATTAGAAAGAGACATAAAGAGCTTCCAGGATAGACAGACTGAAAGAATATGTGACCACCAAACCAGCTCTGCATGAAATATTAAGTGAGACTCTGTAAAAGAAAGAGGACACCCAAAGAAATAATCCACAAAACAGGGACTGAATAGGTATTATGATGACACTAAATTCATGTCTTTCCATAGTAACTCGGAACGTGAATGGGCTTAAAGATCACATCAAAAGCTGCAGGTTTTCAGACTGTATTAAAAAGCAAGACCCATTTATTACTGTCTACAAGAGACTCATTTGAGAACTAAGGACACTTCCATCCTGAAAATGCAAGGTTGGAGAACCATTTACCATTCAAATGGTCTTCAAAAGAAGGCTGGGGCAGCAATCCTCATATCAGATAAAGTTTATCCCTAAGACTGTAGTAAGAGATGAAGAGGGACACTATATCATACTTAAAGGATCTAGCCAACAAGAGGACCTAACACTCATATATATTTATGCCCCTAATATGGGAGCTGTCAAGCATATAAATCAATTAATAACCAAAGGAAAGACATACTTAGATAATAGTACAACAATACTGGCAGACTTCAATTCAACATGCTTCATTCTACAAATGACAGATATTCTAAGCACAACATCTCCAAAGAAACAACAGCTTTAAATGATACACTGGACCAGATGGACTTCACAGATATTTACAGAGCTTTACATCCAAAAGCATCTGAATACACATTCTTCTCAAGTGCACATGGAACTTTCTCCAGAATAGACCACATAATGGGTCACAAATCAGGTCTTAACCGATACCAAAAGTGTGAGATCATCCCCTGCATATTTTCAGACAATAATGCTTTGAAATTAGAACTAAATCACAAGAAGAAGTTTGGAAGGATTTCAAACACGTGGAGGTTTAAGGACTACTCTTCTAAAAGATGAAAGGGTCAACCAGGAAATTAGAGAAGAATTAAGAATATTCAAGGAAGCTAGTAAGAATGAAGATACGACTGTTCAAAATATTTGGTATACACCAAAAGCAGTCACGAGGGGGAGATACATCGCAAAACAAGCATCCATCCAAAAACTGGAAAGAACTCAAATACAAAAGCTAACCTTGCACCTAAAAGAACTGGAGAAAGAACAGCAAATAAAACCTACACTAATCAGAAAAAGACAATTAATAAAGATTCGAGCAGAACTCAATGAAATAAAGACCAAAAGAACTGTAGAACAGATCAACAAAACCAGGAGTTGGTTCTTTGAAAGAATTAATAAGATACATTAGCCAGCCTAATTAAAAACAAAAGAGAAAAGCCTCTAATTCATAAAATCATGAATGAAAAAGAAGGGATCATAACCAGTACCAAGGAAATACAAAGATTTAAAAAAAAATTTTGAGCAGCTATATGCCAGTAAATTAGGCAATCTAGAAGAAACAGACACATTTCTGGAAAACCACAACCCACCAAAACTGGAACAGGAAGAAATAGAAAACCTGAACAGGTGAATAACCAGGAAGGAAATTGAAGCAGTCATCACAAACCTCCCAAGACCCAAAATTCCATGGCAAGATGGCTTCTCAGGGGAATTCTATCAAACGTTTAAAGAAGAAACAATACCTATTCCACTAAAGCTGTTCCGAAAGATAGAAAGGGATGGAATACTTTCAAACTTGTTCTATGAGGCCAGCATCAGCTTAATTCCAAAACCAGACAAAAACTCCACCAAAAAAGAGAATTATACACCAATATCCCTGATGAACACAGATGCAAAAATTCTCAAAAAGATACTGGCCAATAGGATCCAACAGTTTATTCATTCACCATGACCAATTGGAATTTATCCCCAGGATGCAAGGCTGGTTCAACACTTAAAAAGCAATCAATGTGATAGATCATATTAACAAGAGAAAAAACAAGAACCATAATATCCTCTCTATAGATACAGAGTATGCATTTGACAAAATACAGCATCCATTCCTGATTAAAACTCTTCAGAATGTAGGGATAGAGGGAACATTCCCAAGTATCTTAAAAGCCATTTAAGAAAAGTCCACAGCAAATATCATTCTCAATGGGGAAGCACTGGGAGCCTTTCCCCTAAGATCAGGAACATGACAGGGATGTCCACTCTCACCACTACTATTCAACATAGTACTAGAAGTCCTAGCCTCAGCAACCAGACAACAAAAAGAAATAAAAGGCATTCAAATTGGCAAAGAAGAAGTCAAACTCTCCCTCTTTGTAGATGACATGTTACTTACATAGAAAACCCAAAGAGTCCACTCCAAGATTTCTAGAACTCATGTAGCAATTCGGCAGTGTGGCAGGATACAAAATCAATGCCCTGACATCAGTGGCATTTCTATAGACTAACAATGAGACTGGAGATAGAGAAATTAAGGAGTCAGTCCCATTTACAATTGCTTCCCAAAGCATCAGAAACCTAGGAATAAACCTAACCAAAGAGGTAAAGGATCTGTACCCTAAAAACTACAGAATACTTCTCAATCAAATTGAGGAAGACACAAAGAGATGGAAAAATATTCTATGCTCATGGATTGGAAGAATAAATATTGTGAAAATGTCAATGCTACCCAGGGCAATTTACACGTTCAATGCAATCCTATCAAAATACCATGGACTTTCTTCAGAAAGTTGGAACAAATCATCTTAAGATTTGTGTGGAATCAGAAAAGGCCCTGAGTAACCTGGGGAATATAGAAAAAGAAAACCAGACCTGGAGGCACCACAATGCCAGATTTCAGGTTGTACTACAAAGCTCTGGTCATCAAGACAGTGTGGTACTGGCACAAAAGCAAACACATAGATCAATGGAACAGAATAGAGAATCCAGAAATGGGCCCTCAACTCTATGGTCAACTAGTATTTGACAAAGCAGGAAAGACTATCCACTGGATAAAGGACAGTTTCTTTAATAAATGGTGCTGGGAAAATTGGACATCCACCTGCAGAAGAATGAAACTAGACCATTCTCTTACACCATACACAAAGATAAACTCAAAATGGATGAAAGATCTAAATGTGAGACAAGAATACATCAAAATCCTAGAGGAGAACACAGACAACACCCTTTTTGAACTTGGCCACAGCAACGTCTTGCAAGATTCTTCCATGAAGGCAAGGGAAACAAAAGCAAGAATGAACTATTGGGACTTAATCAAGATAAAAAGCTTCTGTACAGCAAAAGAAACAGTCAACAAAATTGAAGACAACCCACAGAATGGGAGAAGACATTTGCAAATGACCTATCAGATAAATGGCTAGTATCCAAGATCTATAAAGAACTTCTTAAACTCAACACCCAAGACACAAACAATCCAACCATGAAATGGGCAAAAGACATGAACAGTAATTTCACAGAGGAAGACATATTCATGGCCAACAGGCACCTGAGAAAGCGCTCCACATCACTGGTCATCAGGGAAATACAAATCAAAACCTCAATGAGATACCACCTCACACCAGTGAGAAAGGGGAAAATTACCAAGACAGGAAACAACAAATGTTGGAAAGGAGGTGCAGAAAGGGGAACCCTCTTGCACTGTTGGTAGGAATGTGAACTGCTACAGCCACTCTGGAAAACTGTGTGGAGGTTCCTCAGAGAGTTAAAAATAGACCTGCCCTACGACCCAGCAATTGCACTGCTGGGGATTTACCCCAAAGATACAGATGCAATGAAACGCCAGGACACCTGCACCCCGATGATTCTAGCAGCAATGTCCACAATAGCCAAACTGTGGAAGGAGCCTCGGTGTCCATTGAAAGATGAATGGATAAAGAAGATGTGGTTTATGTACACAATGGAATATTATTCAGCCTTTAGAAACGACAAATGCCCACCATTTGCTTCAACGTGGATGGAACCGAGGGTATTATGCTGAGTGAAGTAAGTCAATCAGAGTAAGACAAACATTATATGGTCTCATTTACTTACGGAATATAAAAAGTAGTGAAAGGGAATGAATGGGAAAGGAGAGCAAATGAGTGAAATATCAGTGAGGGTGACAGAATATGAGAGACACCTAACTCTGGGAAACGAACAAGAGTTGGTGGAAAGGGAGGTGGGCGGGGGGTTGGGGTGACTGGGTGATGGGCACTGAGGGGAACACTTGACACCATGAGCACTGGGTGTTATGCTATATGTTGGCAAATTGAACTCCAATAAAAAATATAACAAAAAAATTTAAAATAAACCTGCTTACCATAAAAAATAAAATAAAGTTAGTAGTAATATTTAAAATGTTTACCATTAATGTGATTTCTTTGCAATATTACTTCAGAAGGATTTTTAAACTAAGCAACCTGTAGGTAATAATTTCATATAATTTACTAATTTATCATAAGTTCTTTTTCACCTTGCCAACTTGACCTACTCCACTGTGATCCAGTTGCTATGAAAGTCATCCCATAAGTAGTGTCAATTAATGCAGGCAGCAAAACATTTTCAACAGTAAGAAGCTCCATTTATTTTTTTAAGTAATTTTTAGGATTATATTTATTCATTTATGAGAGACACACAGATAGAGGAAGAGATACATGCAGAGGGAGAAGCAGGGTCCCTTTGGGGAGCCCAGTGTGGGACTTGATCCCAGAACCCTGGGATCACAACCTGAGCCAAAGGCAGACATTCAACCACTAAGCCACCCAGGTGCCCCAGGAAGCTCAGTTTAGATTGATGATGAGATTCATTTGTGATAATCATCATTCACATTCACATTATATTACAAAAACAGAAAACCCACATTTGTGAGAATTAGCATCCTTATCTTAACTGACTCATGCAGATAGAGTGATAAGCTACAATTTGCTACTAATTTGTGGCCTGGGTTGAAGTCACATAGCCTTTCTATTGTTATAGTCTCTGTCATACATTGTCAGCTCAGACAATGTATTGTCTCATACAATGTCAGCTGTATATTAGTGTACATTTCTGTGGATAAGAACATGTCAAAGAGAAGCTTGCCTCTTCTCAAAATGTGTTAGCATAAACACATTAAAAATTTGGTGAATAGCTTAATTTGGATCAAATCTTTGGCTTATGGATTCTTGTTTTTTTTTTTATAAATGAGTCAATTAAAATGAGAGTCTTATTTTTTTCATCAGATATATGTCATTGCTACAAAGAAAATAATTGTACCGTCATAAATAACATTGTTAATAAATTAATTCATGATCATGCTGTTATATCTAAATACAAATAGAGAAAAATAAAGTATAAATACATATCCATGTAGTTTCTTTTTTCTTTTTTCTTTTTTCTTTTTTTTTATTTTTTATTTTTTTTCCATGTAGTTTCTTTGTTATATTTTTCTTTTGTAATGTATGTAATAATCTTCATTTTTTTAAAGATTTTATTTATTCATTCATGGGAGACATATAAAGAGAGGAAGAGACACAGGCAGAGGGAGGAAAAGCAGGCTACCTGCAGGGAGTCCTATGTGGCACTTGGTCCTGGGAATCCGGGATCATGCCCTGAGCCAAAGGCAGACACTCAATTGCTGAGCCACCCAGGCATTCCTGTAATAATCTTCAATGTAAAAAAATGTGGTGAACATATTGAGTTTAGAGAATAGGTGACTTACAGTTAAGCCTAAAAAGCTGTTGGTTGAAGCCATTTGGTTTCTCTTCCAAATTGAAGCAATTTACACATAGATGCTAAGGGAGGCCATCATTTTTAATTATGTGGTAAATCAGTTATTCTGAAATCTTTTTAGTAGACTGCTGAGAAAGGATGCCTTTGGCACAAAGACCATTCTACCGCACAGTTGATTAAGGTCTTAAACATGGTACAACATTTAAAAAATGGAAAAAAGAAGAGAAATACTAAAAAACAAGAGAAAATTGTGACAACTGGGTATCTTGTTTCAGTGACTATTGAAATTATAATGAAACCTTAGCCTCTATCAATTTTTAAAGGCTCCCAGTGAGAAACTAGAATACAGTGGTCTCTGGAATCAGGCTGACTAGCACAAATTTCAGTTCTACTCCAGAAGTTTAACTTCTGTGGCCATGAGCAATTTGTTTAATTTCTCTGTGAATCAATTCCTTCCTCTGCAAAATGGGAATGATAACCATACCTTCTATATGGCCTTATTAAGAAAATTAAATGAATTCATATAAACCATGGTAAAAAAATTTCCTGAAATACAATGAACATCCAAATATTTGATATTGTGGATATTACTGTTTGTAGAACTTTGAATAGAATATTACAGAAATTCATTTTGCTTATATGGTGATCATTGAAATTTAACCTCCATAAGCCTATGTTATCAGGGAAAAGTCCATCACAAATTTGGATATAGATAGCTATATTCTTATAATCAAATCCCTCAATGTAATACTGAGTGTAGAGGATGTAATAAATACAAACAATTGACATGGATTGAGAAGACCTTTTGTCATGATCTTTTCTTGGCTATTAGTTTTACTCTAACCTACCCAGAGCTAGAAAAGCATTGTGTTTGTGGCTCAGCAGGGCCAGAAATTTTCATAACTGAAATTATATGATAGTACTAATAGTAAATCTGGAGATATCACAATTCCAGAGTTCAAGTTATATTACAAAGCTATAGTGATCAAGAAAGTATGGGACTGGTACAAAAAGAGACACAAATCAATCAATAGAACAGAATTAAAAACCCCAGATATGAACCGACAACTCTATGGTCAACTAATCTTTGGCAAAGCAAGAATATCTAATGGAAAAAAGACAGTCTCTCTAACAAATGATGTTGGTGTTATGTCTATGGCAACATGCAAAAGAATGAAACTGGACCATTCTCTCACACCATACATAAAAATAAACTCAAAATGGTTGAAAGACCTAAATGTGAGACAAGAAACTGTTTTCTCAGAGGAAAACACAGATAGTAACATCCTTGACCTAGGCTGTAACACCTTCTTACTAGATATGTCTCCTGAGACAAGGGAAACAAAAGCAAAAATAAATATTTAGAGTTCACCAAGATAAGACACTTCTGTACAATGAAAGCAACAAAACTAAAAGGCAACTTTCAGTATGGGAAAAGATCTTTGCAAATAATATATTTGATAAAGGGATAGTATCCAAAATATATAAAGAACTTAAATCTCAATACTGAAAAAACAAATAATCCAGTTTAAAATAAGCAGAAGACATGGAAAGATTTTTTTTTTCCAAAGAAGACATCCAATTGCTAACAGACACATGAAAACAACATCACTCATCATCAGAGAAATACAAATCAAAACTACGATGAGATGGCACTTCACACCAGTCAGAATGGATAAAATTAATGACACAGGAAACAACAGGTATTGGCCAGAATGTGGAGAAAAGGGAACCGTCTTACACTGTTGGTAGGAATGCAAACTGGTGCAGCCATTCTGGAAAACAGTGTAGTGGTCCCTCAAAAAGCTAACACTAGAATTACTCTATGATCCAGCAATTACATTACTGGTCATTTATCCAAAGGATATAAAAATACTGATATCCCAGTGTTTAGAGCAGCATTATCAACAATAGCCAAATTATGGAAAGAGCCCAAATGTCCATCAACAGATGAGTGGATGAAGAGGTTGTAATATATATACACAATGGAATATTACTCATCTATCAAAAACAATGAAATCTTGCCATTTGCAAGGATGTGAATGGAATTAGAGTATTATGCTACATGAAATAAGTCAGAGAAATACCAGACCCTATGATTTCATTTATATGTGGAATTTAAGAAACAAAACAAACAAATGTAGTGTGGGGGAGAAAGAAAAACCAAGAAATTGACTCTTACCTACAGAGAAGAAACTGAGGGGAGAGGGTATGGGATGGGTTAAATAGGTGATAGAGATTAAGTAGGTTACTTGTAGTGAGCACCCAGTGTTGTATATAATTGTTGAATCACTTAATTCTATAACTTAAACTAATATTTCACCATATGTTAACTAACCGGAATTTAAATAAAAATCTTAAAAATATGGTTAAGAAGGATTAATGTTAATGTTTCTTTAAATATTAGCTAAAAATTACTAGTGAAGCCATCTGGTTCTGGACTTTACTGACTCTAACACCATATTTGTTATGGATCTGTTTAGACTGTCTATTTCTTCGTGATTTAGCTTTGGTTAGTTGTATGGTACTAGAAATTTATCCATTTCTTCTAGGCTATCCAGTTTATTGACATATAATTGTTCATAGTAGTGTCTGATGGTCTTTATTATGTCTATGGCAACAGTTGTAATATTTCTTCTTTATTTTAAATTTTATTTATTTATGCCTTCTCTTTTATGCCTAGTTGGTCTGAGGCTTTGACAACTTTGTTTAAAAATTTTTCTTAATTTCATTGATTTTTTCTATTATTTTTATTTTGTTTATTTTTGCTCTAATCTTTATTTAATCTTTATTTTCTTCCTCCTGCTAAATTTGAGCTTGGTTTGTTTGTTTTAGCTTTATGAGGCTTTATTTGAAGTTTTTTTTCTTTTTCTTTTTTTCTTTTTTTAAGATTTTATTTATTTATTCATGAGAGACAGAGAGACAGAGAGACAGAGAGACAGAGAGAGAGGAAGAGACACAGGCAGAGAGAAAAGCAGGCTCCATGCAAGGAGCCCAACGTGGGACTCGATTCCAGGTCTCCAGATTCACACCCTGGGCTGAAGGCAGCACTAAACTGCTGAGCCACCTGGGCTGCCCTTTTTTTTCTTTTTAAATGAGTTTTTCACTATGAATTTCCCTGCTAGTACTACTTTTGCTCCATTTTATGTTATAATATGTTATATTTTCAATTTCATTTGTCTCAAGATATTTTCGAATTTCTTTCATATTTTCCCTTTGATCTTATTGTTGTTCAAGGATGTGTTGCTGATTACCCCATCTCTGCGAGGTCTCTATGTTCTTCCTTCTGTTGACTTCTACTTTCACTCTACAATGTCCCTTTCTGGGGGAAGCTACAAACTGGACCTTTTCTTCTGTTCAATCTGTACCGAAGCAGAGGGGAGCTATGGTTGTGTATTCCAGGCTGCTAGACTACAGTGGACCCATGTGAGCTCCAGGATTGGCAAGACAGGTCAGCTTTCTCGTGAGGCCCCTTAGAAAGTTGGCTCACTAGATGTGCAAAACTTCTAAAAGCTAAGAACTAGGGGTGTTGTTGTTGTTGTTGTTTTCCTGTATGGCACTCTGCTAGGATACAGGACTCTTATAAAAGGATATCCTAGTCTCATTACAGGTTTATGTGAGTGGTTTGATGCAGGAATCTTTCATTTGGTTTCTGAACTTCTCATAAAGGAAATTTGTCCACGAATGTTGCTTAATTGGTGCCTTATGAGAGAAGGAATGCTTCAGGTCCTCCTACTCAGCCATCTTGCTGAGCCATCCCAATATTCCTTTTAAAATATTAAAATATTGAGAGTCAATTAAAAAATTATCATCCAGCTAATGAGATCTTTTCTTACTGATATATATTACCACTGCTTAGTTAGTGCTTTCTCTGTTTATCATAACAACATATCTCCACAGATTCTCTAAGTCCAGCCTAAATAGCAAGACTATCCAATAATGCTATAGTAGGTAAGATTAATAATATGCATCTTACTACCTCTTATTTCAGACATACGTGCAAGTGTTTTGTATTATAAGATGCTGTTCCTGTTTATAACCCTCTCTATCAGGATTTCATTAGGTTCAGTTTATAGAAATGGCTTCTAATTCTAGCAGCATTAGAATTGCAAAGTTTATTACTTGAAGGTCTCTCTGTGTTATATAATTCACTATATGTTGATAGCTAATGATTTCCAAAGCATGAAACCAACATGCTTGTCAGTAGTTAGGTGGCCCCACCTCCAAATCCTAAAATTAGCAACTCCTATGTTATTAAAATGTTAATTTCTAAGAAGGACAAAATGGATCCGTTCAAGTCATGATGTATATATACAGGGTTGGCAGGAAGATAAAAGTACAATAGGATATCCCTGAAAGCTTTGATGAGTTCTAGCTGGAAGGCTTAGCAACATTTTACATTTTTAGGAATTAGATTTTTATGTTCTTTGTGTGAAAACAGTAGGCTCTGAATTGCTTTCATATCTTCTTAAGTAGTGGGTTCTCTGTTATCTTGATTGAAATTTTAGTGACCATAGTTTGGAAAGAATTAATGTTCTGAATAGCTCTTATGAGATCCATGGGATTGTTCTTTTATTTTCCCTTGTGACTGTAATCTTTAAGAAAGTCATCTTAAAATTAATTTGAAATGCATCAAAGACAACACACTGAAATATGGTCATACTTTCATACTGTTATATAGTGTATGACATTTAAAGAGGTAATATCATGGTAATAAGGGGTAAATAGAATACATACATTTAAATGGGACAAAGAAATGAAAATATATTATTCAACTCAATCAACAAGGAATTTTGATGATTGTAAACAACAGTTGAAGTATAAAATAACTTCAGAATTAAAAATGAACAAATTCTAATTAGCAGAAAAGAAAAAACAACCAATGACAAATAGCTTTCTTTGAAAGAATCCCAGGTGGTTTTTAGTATAATTTTACCCGGCAAAAGAAACAGTGCCCGTGATTTCCAAGGTCTTTTTGAACCTTTCTATTTTATCACTCTGATTTTCCTTTTTCAAGGGCATAACATAAATTTTGAAAGACATAGTTATAAAGTGCAGTCGACATCTATGCACTTATGACTTTTCTTTGTCTGACGTGGCTCAGTTATATAGGTGATAATGCCCCTGCAGAGTTGGCATGCTGCTTGATTTTCTCTCTAGTACATAGTTGAGTAGATATTTAGAAAAAATACTGAAGTTGACAAAGACAGAGAAAAAGTATAAGGGCAAGGGTAAGCATGTTCTTTTTTGAGCTAAACAGTATTAAACTTCTATAATAATCCTACTTTACAGGTTGGTGCCATTCTGTAGTTTATTATTTTTTAAAAATATTTTAAAATATTTATTTTATTTTACAATTTTATGGATACATTTATATAATATTTCCTGATGTTCATTTTGAAATCAAATAAAAAAAACTAGTTCAAGTTTTACAATTTAAGAAAAATTAAACTATTATTCAGAAAGATTGTCAGAGAGGACAGGTTTCTACAACTAATTTTTTAAAATCTTACTTAAAGCATTTACTTGATAAAAATACAGATAGATAAAAGTACTTGTATTTGTTTGTTTTAAAGTTTTCATCCAACAACCCCTATGACATTAGCCACCCCTCTAACACATGACAACTTGATGTAGTTAGTAAAATGTAAAAATTTAGTTTAGATTAGGTAACTCCATGATCAACTTTTATAAAATGAGTATAATTTTACCCCTGCCAATGTCATGAAACTATTAAACTCCTAAATTAACAAACCTAAAAATTACCTTGAGTAGTATTAAGAGCATTAATGTGTAAGATAGCATGGATGTTAATTTAAAAAAAAATACCTTTATATAATTGTATCTCCAGAAAAAATGCATGAGGAAAAGGAAAAATGGGCTTTAGAATACAACTCCATTATTCAGTGGTCTAAAATGTAATTTTCAAGTCATTTTCTGTTTCTGATCTCTGTTTCCCCATATGTAAAAGTTGAATGAAATTTGCTTATTAGGATATGTGCGAAGATTGATGAACAATGTAACAGAACCAATACATGTCATTTTTTCATCCTTCTCTTTCAATAAATATGATACATGAAATATAGGTTACTCTTTTTAGAGCCTTGCTGTTTTAGAGACACACAATGATAGTTTCTGAAGCAGAAATGTACACTGGAGACAGACTGAGAATATATCTTATTCATCTTTTTTTCCTCGGGACCTAAAAAAGTGTTCTATGTATAAGAGACATTTAACAAATAGTCAATTATCTAAACATTAAATGTTTAGAACAGTCAAAATATATTTATGAAAAAGTGACCTTGCATGATAAAGAGAATATACAAAATAAATACAGTATTATAAAATAGACCTGACAAAAATTAATTGCAAATATAATTGGTTGTATTTTTTTAAATAATAAATTTATTTTTTATTGGTGTTCAATTTGCCAACATACAAAATAACACCCAGTGCTCATCCCATCAAGTGCCCCCTCAGGGCCCGTCACCCATTCATTCCCCCCCTCCTCCCGCCCTCCTCCCCTTCCACCACCCCTAGTTCTTTTCCCAGAGTTAGGAGTCTTTATGTTCTGTCTCCCTTTCTGATATTTCCTACCCATTTATTCTCCCTTCCCTTCTATTCCCTTTCACTATTATTTATATTCCCCAAATGAATGAGACCATATAATGTTTGTCCTTCTCCGATTGACTTATTTCACTCAGCCAGTTTGTTTTGATTTTATAAGGTCCTCTGGAGAACACAAAGTAAATTTGCCAAAAAAAAAATAACTTCAAGTATATTTCTTCTTGATGAGTTTTTAAATCATTCTCTCTTTTTTAAAGGGAAGATAGTAGAGTAAGAAGGATTCCAAACTCTTTCTCCCTTCATACCTAGTAAAATAAACCATCACCATCTGAACAAAATAAAACATGCATCAAACAAACAAACTTAAGGATTGAGTAGGCAGCTTGGAAGAAATTAAGAAAATTACTCTTTTGAGAGTAAGAAATCCTACATGTCACCTGGTAATAGCATTACCAAGAAAGCCTGTCAAATCTTGCCATATTCTAGGCATATCATACGAATTCAGTGCAACAAATGGAGATGGGTATTTTAAGCAGAGAGAGATTTATTTTTTTTTAAGATTTTTATTTATTTATTCACGAGACACAGAGAGAGAGAGAGAGAGAGAGAGAGAGAGAGGCAGAGGCACAGGCAGTGGGAGAAGCAGGCTCCATGCAGGGAGCCCAACGTGGGACTTGATCCCGAGTCTCCAGGATCACGCCCTGGGCTGCAGGCGGCGCTAAACCGCTGAGCCACTGGGGCTGCCCTGCAGAGAGATTGAATACAAGAAATAGAAAAATTTTTCAAGGACTGAAATAAAAGGAGTTGGGACTAGCAGTGGATTTATTTTGTTCAGAAAATATTCAGGGGACAATCCCAAACTTTGGTATCGGTTAAGACTTGATTTGTGATACAGTATGTGGTCTATTCTAAGAAAGTCCATGTGCCCTTGAGAACAATGTGTATTCAGTTGTGTTTGGATGTAAAGTTCTGTAAATATCTGTGAAATCCATGTGATCCAGTCTATCATTTAAAGCTCCTGTTTCTTTGGAGATGTTGTACTTAAAATATCTGTCATTTACAGAAAACACTGTGTTGAAGTCTGCCAGTATTGTTGTATTATTATCTAAGCATGTCTTAACTTTGGTTATTAATTGATTGATATGCTTGGCAGCTCCCATATTTGGGGCATATCAGTGAGTGTTAGGTCCTCTTGTTGGATAGATCCTTTGAGTATGATATAGTGTCCCTCTTCATCTCTTACTACAGTCTTTGGTAAAAACTTTAATTTATCTGATATGAGGATTGCTACCCCTGCTTTCTTTTGAGGACCATTTGAATGGTAAATAGTTCTCCAACCTTTCATTTCAGGTTGGAGGTGTCCTTAGGTCCTAAATGAGTCTCTTGTGGACAGAAAAGAGATGGGTCTTGCTTTTTTAATCAGTCTGAAACCCTCTGCCTTTTGATGGGATCATTAAGCCCACTCACGTTCAGAGTTAGTATGGAAAGATGTGATTTTAGTGTCATCATAATACCTATTCAGTCCCTGTTTTTGTGGATTATTTCTTTGGGTTTCCTCTTTCTTTTACAGAGTCCCCCTTAATAGTTCTGCAGAGCTGGTTTGGTGGTCACATAGTATTTCAGTTTCTGCCTATCCTGGAAGCTCTTTATGTCTCCTTCTATTCTGAATGAGAGCCTTGCTGGATAGAGTTTATTTGGCTGCATGTTCTTCTCATTTAGGACCCTGAATATATCCTGCCAGCCCTCTTCGGTTTGCCAGGTGTCTGTGGAGAGGTCTGCTGTTAATCTAATACTTCTCCCCATAAAGTTTAGGGACCTCTTGTCTCTTGCTGCTTTAAGGATCTTCTCTTTATCTTTGGAATTTGCACGTTTCACTATTAGATGTCGAGGTGTTGAATGGTTTTTATTGATTTTACGGGGGTATCTCTCTATCTCCTGGATCTGAATGCCTGTTTTCCTCCCCAAATTGGGGACGTTCTCAGCTATGATT
Organism: Canis lupus baileyi; assembly: GCF_048164855.1. Classification (NCBI taxonomy): domain Eukaryota; kingdom Metazoa; phylum Chordata; class Mammalia; order Carnivora; family Canidae; genus Canis; species Canis lupus. The sequence goes on from NC_132842.1 coordinate 4,020,520, forward strand.
TGTTTAAATACATTTTCTGGTCCTTTGTCCCTTTCTGCAACCTCTGGAACCCCAATTAAATGTAGATTATTCCTTCTGAGGCTGTCATTTATTTCCCTTAATCTATCCTCATGATCTTTTAATTGTTTTTCTCTTTTTGCCTCAGCTTCCTTCCTTGCCCTCATCTTGTCTTCTATGTCACTCACTCTTCTATCTCATTAACCTTCATCGTTAGGACCTCTAGTTTGGATTGCATCTCATTTAATTGATTTTTAATTTCAGCCTGATTAGTTCTAAATTCTGCAGTTATGAAGTCTCTTGAATCCTTTATGCTTTTTCCAGAGCCACCATTAGCTTTATAATTGTGCTTCTGAATTGGCTTTCTGACATCGAATTGTAATCCAAATTCTGTAACTCTCTGGGGTAGAGTACTGTGTCTGTTTCTTTCTTTTGTGGTGAGTTCTTCTTTCTGCTCATTTTGCTCCATGCAGAGTGGCTAAAAACAAGTTGTACTGGAAAATGAAGGGAAGAAAAGAGAGAAAAAAGGGGGGGAAGCAAACAAAGAACCAAAAGAAAAACGAACACACAAAACAAAACAAAACATCAAATAAAAAACAAGGATGGTGGGGGGATCCCTGGGTGGCTCAGCGGTTTGACACCTGCCTTTGGCACAGGACGCAATCCTGGAGTCCCAGGATCGAGTCCCAGGTCAGGCTCCCAGCATGGAGCCTGCTTCTCCCTCCTCCTGTGTCTCTGCCTCTCTCTCTCTCTCTCTCTCTCTGTCTATCATAAATAAATAAATAAATAAATAAATAAATAAATAAATAAATAGAATTTAAAAAATTGTTTAAAATAAAAAAAAAAAACAAGGATGGGTATCCTCTGATTCTATATACTGTCAGTCCCTTGACTTCCCCTGGAGCTTTCCAGCACTGCTCATTCAAGAACTTGCTCATCCCCTGTCCTTCCAGCTGGCTTCTGGGGGAGAGGCCTGCTTTGCTGATTCTCATATGTGTGCACCTTGGGGAGCTGCCTTGCCACCTGCCAGTGCACTGCTCAGTGGGAGCTGCTTATCCTGTGAGGCTCCTGTTCCTTTGCAGCCCCTCTCTGTCCCAGGCACAAGGTCACACAAGGAGGAACAACAAGACTGGTGGTGGCCAGCTCTCCAGCCCTGGAGTCAGGAGTAACTCCCACAGCTCCCAGTCTGCCCTGGCATGTATGCTCTGGTGGCTCGGGGCCTCCCAGTGGCAGGAGTATCCTCGCTGTCCTGTGCCCTCCTGACCTCCGCCTGTCCCAAGGGGAGGGCTGGATCCTGGGCTGTGACCCCTGGCGCCCTGGACTCTGGGGCCTGTGTTGCTGGAATCACACTCCCAGGGCCACGCAGCTCCCTCTGCAGGGAGCCGCGGCCTGAGCTGCTCCCACGCCCCCATGGCACATACTCTTCAGCCCTTTAGGGAGCTGGGCTGGTGGTGTGTGGTGCGCTCTCCCTGGGGAAGCACCTCCTCTGTTAGTGACCCCAAGAACCTGGGGGCTCCACTGCCCATCCGCGGATCCTGCCTGAGTTACCTGCGAGCGCCTTTCCATCTGAGAAGATTGGTAAAGTTCCTACTTCTCTGGGACTGGGCTTTCCTGTCCTGGAGGCTCTTGCCACCAGGCTTTAGCCCGGCCTCTCATGGGGGTCCCTCCCCCACTGGATTCTTTTCTTTTCTTTTTTTTTTTCCATCTTTCTACCTTGATAGAAGCACAAACTCTTCTCACTGTAGCATTCCAGCTGTTCTCTCTTTAAATCTCAGGCCATTCATAGGTTTTCAGGATGATTTGAGAGTTATCTAGGTAATTTGGTGGGGACACGTGACTTGGGGACCCTACTCTTCTGCCATCTTGCCCCGCCCTCTGAGATAATCATATAATTTTTATCCTTCGTTTTGTTAATATGGCATATATTAGTTGATTTGCATATATGGACTATCCTTGAATCCTTGGAATAAATCCCATTTACCTGTGATTAATGATTCTTTTAATGTATTTTTAAAATCAGTTTGCTAATGGTTAATTGATGATATTTGCATCTATGTTCATCAAGGATAATGGTCTATAATTTTATTTGTTTGCAGTTTCGTTGGTTTTGGTAGTAGGGTAATGATGGCCTCATACAATTAATTTGGAAGCATTCATTCCTTTTATATTTTTTGAAAAAGTTTGAGAATTGTTGGTATTAACTCTTTTTTAAAAAACATTTGCTTAGAATTCACCTCTGAAGCCATCTGGTCTTGGAATTTTATTTGTTGGGAGTTTTTGATTGCTGATTCAATCTTGTTACTAGTAATAAGTAATAACTAAAATTATTAAACTCCTAAAAGAAAAAAAAAGGCTATAAATCAATGTTAGTAATATTTTTCTGGAGGTTTCCCCCATGGAAGACAAATAAAAGCAAAAATAAATAATTGGGATGATATTAAACTAAAAAGTTTGACACAGTAAAGGAAACCATAAATAATATGAATAGGTAATCTACTGAATGGAAGAAGATATTGCTAAGAAGTTAACATCCAAATATTTAAATTACTCCTACAACTCAACATATACACAGAAAAATCTGAGTAAGAGGACCTGAATAGATGTTTTTTCAATGAAAACATACAGATAAACAAGACACATGAAAAGATGCTCAGCATCACTAATCATCAGCAAAATCCAAATCAAACCTACAATGAAATATCACCTCACACCAAGTCCGAATGACTAAATTCAAAAAAAAAAAAAAAAAAAACGAAAGGAAAAGAAAAGAAAGAAAACAAAAAAAGAAAACAAATAAAAAAAAGAAAAGAAAAGAAATAAGAAATGTTGCTAAGGATGTGGAGAAAAGGAAACTCTGTATTGTTGAATATATAAATTGGCACAGCACCCTGGAAAACAGTATTGAGGTACCATAAAAATAAGAAAAGAGGAGTACCATATGATCTAATGCTTCTATATCTAGGTATTTACACAAAGAAAAGTAAAACGTGAATTCAAAACGGTGCATGCACCTCTACATTTTTTGCAGCACTGTTTACATAAGGTAAAATATGGAAGCAAACTAAATGTTCATCAATAGGTGAATGGATAAAGCAATTGTGTTATATATATATATATATATATATATATACAATGGAATAAATTAATGAAAACATTCACAACAACATGGATGGATCTAGAGGGTAGTATGCTAAGTGAAATAAGTCAGAGAAAGACAAATCCCATATTATTTCAATGACATGAGGAATCTAAAAAAAAATTAACAACCAATAAGAGAAACAGACTCATAAATGTAGAAAACAAATTAGTGATCACCAGAAGGAAGGATAGGAGACTAGGTAAACTAAGTGAAGGGGATTAGAAGGTACAAAATCACTAATGAAAGAGGAGAAATAACAAGCAACACCAAAAAATACAAACAATTGTAACAGAGAATATTCTGAAGACCTACATGCCAACAAATTGGAAAACCTAGAAGAAATTGATAAATTCTTGGAAGCATATGATCTATCAAAACTAAAGCAGGAAGAAATGGAAAAATTGAATGGACCAATTACAGGCAATGAAATTGAATGAATAATCAATAAACCACCAATAAAAAGTCCAGGACCATATGAATTCTAACAAACTTTTAAAGATGAGTAATACCTATTTTTCTCAAATTATTCCAAAAAATACAAGAGGGAGGGAAAGTTTGACTAAGGGTTGCTACAAAAATATGACTTGTAAACAAAAAACAAAATGTAAAACAAAACAAAAAATAACAAAATGAAAAAACAAAAGCAAAGCAAAACGAAACTCATAATATCTGCAAAGTGGAATAAAACAAGATCTAGTCGTATTGAGTCTTCTTATCCAGGAACGTAGAATATCTCTCCACTTAATTACTTCTTTTTTACTTTGTTCATCATAATTTTATACTTTTCATCATATAGATCTTCTACACATTTCTTAGATTTATATCTACAAATTTTATTTTGGGGATACCAATGTAAATGGTATTATGTTTTAAATTTCAAATGTAAAAAATTTCAAAAAAGTGTACTCTTTAATCTCCATTCCCTGTTTCACTCATTCCACCCACTCATTTCCCCTATGGTAAGCATCAGTTTGTTTTCTATTGTTAACGGGTTCTTTTTTAGTTTCTCTCTCTCTCTTTTTTTTTTTTTTTTGTTCATTTGTTTTGTTTTATAATTTCCATATATGAGTGAGGTCATACAGTATTTGTCTTTCTTTGACTAATTTCACCTACCATTATACTCTCTAACCCCTACCATTATACTCTCTAACCCCATTCATGTCATTGAAAATGGCAAGATTTCATTAGTTTTATAGTTGAATAATACATTGTGTGTGTGTAGAATTTCCTTATCCACTCATCCATGGATGATACTTGGGCTGTGTCCATAATTTGGCTATTGTAAATAATGCTGCTATAAACATAAGATTCTATGTATCCCTTAAAATTAGTGTTTCTGTATTTTTGTTGTTGTTGTTGTTAAATTCTCAGTAATGTAATTGCTGGATCATAAGGTACTTCTATTTTTAACTTTTTGAGGAAACTCCATACTGTTTTACACAATGGCTGCACCAGTTTGTATTCCCACTGATAGGGCAAGCGGGTTCCTTTTTCTCTAAATCCTTAACATTAATTGTTTCTTTATTTTTAATTTCAGCCATTCTGAAAGATATGAGATTATATTTGACTGTGGTTTTGTTTGAATTTTCCTGATGATGAGTGATTGTTGAGCATCTTTCTATGTGTCTATTGGCCACCCCATGTCTTCTTTGGAGAAAAAAATGTCTTCTACTCAGTTTTTAATTGGATTATTTGTTTTGGGGGTATTGATTTTTGTAAGTTCTTTATATATTTTGGGTACTAACCCCTTATTAGGATATATGATTTGCAAATGTCTTCTCCCATTCTGTAGGTTGTCTTTTAGTTTTATTGATTTCTTTGCTGTGAAGAAGCTATTTATTTTGACTTAGTCCCAAAAGTTTATTTTTACTCTTATTTCCCTTGCCTTAAGAGACATATTTAGAAAAATATTGCTGAGACTGATGTCAGAGACATTAGTGTCCTGTGCTCTCTTTTAGAATTTTTATGGTTTTATGTCTCACATTTGGATCTTTAATCAATTTTGAATTTACTTTTGTATATGGTGTAGGAAAGTGGTCCAATTTCATTCATTTGCATGTAGCTGACCAGTTTTCCCAACAACATTTGTTGAAAAGACTATCTTTTTCCCATTGCATATTCTTGCCTCCTTTGTTGAAAATTAAATGACCATATAATTGTAGGCCTAGTTCTGGATTTTCTGTTCTATTCCATTGATCTATGTGTCTATTTATATGCCAGTACCACACTGTTTTAATCATCAAAACTTTGTAAAATAACTTGAGATCTGGAATTATGATGCCTCCAGAGTTTTTCGTTTCAAGATTATTTGGATATTCAAGGTCTTTGTTGACCTAGTAATGACCTTTTATGGACCTTTGTTTCCATACAAATTTTGGGATTACTTATTCTAGTTCAGTGGAAAATGCTGTTGGTATCTTGATATATAAAGTTTGATTTATATCAAACATATATTCATGTATAAATTTATCCATTTCTTCTAAGTTGTCCAATTTGTTGGCATATAGGTTTTCATAATGCCCTGTTACAATTGTTTATATTTCAGAGATGTTGGTTCTTTTTTTTTTCATAATTAGTGATTTTATTTCATCTCTCACTCTCTCTCTCTCTTTAGTCTGGGTAGAGGTTTATTGATTTTTAAAAATTCTTTCAATGAACCACCTCTTGGCTTAATTCATCTATTCTATAACATTTATTACTGTTCCATCTTTATTTCCTTTCTATTCCTGGATTTGAGTCATGATTGCTCTTGTTTTTCTAGCTCCATTAGGTGTAAGGTTAGATTGTTTATTTGAGATTTTTCTTGCTTCTTGAGTTAGGCCTATACAACTACTTCTGCTGTATCCCAAAGATTTTGGAGAGTTGTGTTTTCATTTTTATTTGTTTCCATGTGATTTTTAAAATTTCTTCTTTGATTTCCTTATTGACACTTTCATTGTTTAGTACCCTGTTAATTAACCTCTGTGTGTTTTTGCTTTTTTCAGATTTTTTTCATGTAGTTGATTTCTAGTTTTATAGTGTTGTGGTAAGACAAGATACATGGTATTACTCTGATTTTTTAAAATTTGTTGAGACTTGTTTTTTGGCTGATATGTTATCTCTTCTGAAGAATGCTCTGTGTGAACTTGAAAAGAATGTACATTCTGCTGTTCTATAATAGAACACTTTGAATATATTTCTCTTAGTACAATACTCTCTAGTTCCATCTACTTCTATGCAAATGCAAGATTTCTTTCTTTTTGATGGTATACCATATATAAATATATATCTCCCCTTTATTCATTCATCAGTTGACAAAATCTGGGCTCTTTCCATAATTTCATTATTGTGGACATTGCTGCTATAAACATTGGAGTGAATGTGCTCCTTTAATTTTTTTTTAATTTATTTATGATAGTCACACAGAGAGAGAGAGAGAGAGAGGCAGAGACATAGGCAGAGGGAGAAGCAGGCTCCATGCACCGGGAGCCCAACGTGGGACTCGATCCCGGGTCTCCAGGATCACACCCTGGGCCAAAGGCAGGCGCTAAACCGCTGCGCCACCCAAGGATCCCGAATGTGCTCCTTTAAATCACTATGTTTCTATCCTATGGATAACTAGGATTGCAATTGATGAGTCATAGGGTAGCTCTATTCTTTTACTTTTTGAGGAATCTCCATACTATTTTCCAGAGTGGCTGTACCAGTTTGCATCCCCACCAGCAGTGTATGATGCTTCTCTATTCTTTATATCCTTGCTAACATATGTTTTTTTTTATTGTCTTGTTAATTTTAACCATTCTAGCTGGTGTGAGATGGTATCTCATTGTGGTTTTGATTTGTATTTCCCTGATGGCAAGTGATGTGGAGCATTTTTCTGTGTGTCTGTTGGCCATTTGTATGTCTCCTTTGGAGAAATGTCTGTTCATGTCTTCTGCCCATTTCTTGACTGGATTGTTTGTTTTGGGGGGATGGTGGAGTTGAGTAATTCCTTGATAGATTTTGGATACTAGCCCTTTATGTGATAAGGCATTTGCAAATATCTTACCCCATTCTGTAGTTTGCCATTTGTTTTGTCAACTGTTTCCTCTGATGTGCAAAAGCTTTTTGTCTTAAAGATGGTGGAAGAGTAAGGGTTCTCAACTCACCTGGTCTCACAAACTTACCTAGATAACTTTCAAAACATCCTGAACAAAAAAAAAAAAAAAAAAAAAAAAACATCCTGAACATCTACAAATTTGACCTGGGATGTAAAGAGAGAACAGCTGAGAAGTTACAAAGAGAAAAATTTTCACTTATAACAAGGTAGGAAGGCAAAAAATAAAAAAGAATAAAGTGGGGGAGGAGTACCAGGAGTAGCTAGGGTAAAGCGGGGTGCTAAGAGACTCTGGGACAGGAAAGCCCAGCCCTGGAGAAGCATGAACTTTAAAAATCAGTACCTGGGTTTCTCAGGTGGGAAAGTGCTTAGCAGGGAAATTGGGCAAAATCCTAGGAGGGACAGTGAAGCCTCCAGATTCCCAGAGTCACTAATACAGGAAGTGTACTGGGGGAAAGCACACTGCACTCCATGGTCCAATATTGGTAAAAGGGGGAACGCCGCAGCCCTCAGGGCATTTGGGAGGAACCAGTCAGCTAGGCGGGCCAGCTCCAACAGAGGTGGCTGTAACAGGGCCCCAGATCCCGGGGCACCCAAGGAGACAAAACTGGCTATCCTCTGTTCCCCCTGGGACAGGAGGAAGTGGGAAGGGCACAAGACAGTGAGAACTCTCCTGCCACTGGGCGCTGCCAAGCTGTGCAGATCTGTGCACCCATGTCAGCCCTGGGAGTATCTAGGCCAGTGTGGACTGGAAGACTGCATTAGTTAGTAGGGGAGACCTGACTCCAGAGCTGGAAATCTAGCTGCTGCCATTGTTGTTTTTCCTCTTTGTTTCACTGTATGCCTAGGCTGCTAAGGAACAAAGGCCTCACAGGATAAACAGCTCACACTGAGCCAGGCACCTGGCAAGGGGCAGGGACACCTCTGCCCAGACACACACATCTGACAATCAGCACAGCAGGCCCCTCCCACAGAAGACCAGCTGGAAGAATAGGGGAGGAGAAAGTTCTTGACCAAGCAGTGCTGGAAAGCTCCAGGACTGAGGGAAACTAGCATATAGAACTAGACGGTCCTATTGTTGTTGTTCCATTCTGACATGCTTTTATATCAGACTAAAATTTTCCTATATTTTTCTCTTTTCCCACCTTAACTACCATATGTTCCCAGATCTTCACTTTTATGTTTGTTCCTTTTTGACTTTCATATGTGTACAATTACATGCCTTAGATATATTTTTCACTTCTGGATTCCCTTCAACATATTCGATTTAATTTTGGGAGATATATGAGATATAGGTTTTTCTTTGGTGTTTTTTTTTTTTCTGCCTCATTTTGTTCTACAATGGCAGAACTTAGTACCTGCTAAAACGTGATCAACATACACCCAGAACCAAGTGGAATACCATGCTGGTTCATTCTATGAGATACTCTCTCTTCATTCCCACTTTGTCCCCCTCTTTTATATTGTTTATATTTTGGTGGTCAGTGTGGGAGATTTCTACAAGTATTGCTGGTTTATATAAATTTGGCTCTGAGCATCTTCTAACATAAAGAATGTAATAATTTCAGAACCAAGAGGATCACCCTCTAGGATGCTTCAAGTAGACTACTTTCTCTCTCCACTACCACTTCTTTGCAACCACCATCTCCCAGCTCCCCTCTACTTTTTTTTTCCTCTTTTCTCTTCTTCATCTTTCCTTTAATTCCCCCCTCCCTTTTTTCTTTACCTTTTTTATTCTTCTTCTTGGGGTTTTAGCCTTTTATTATTTTTTTACTGACTTATTTAAAAATCTTTTTTTTTTAATTTACTGGTCTATTTGTTTTATTTCTTCTGGTCTTCTTTTTCCTCTTCTGGTCTCTGACCTCTTCAGAAAAACGTAGGGTGTATTTTACTTAGGTTGTGGTTGATATTTTTGATTCAGCCTGCTCATACAGCTGCTCTGCACTGGATGAAAAGATTAGAAGGAAGAATTAATCATGAAAGAAAGATCTGGAAACACTACTCTCTGACACAGAGTTACAGAATATGGATTACAAATCAATGTCAGAAAGCCGATTCAGAAGCACAATTATAAACCTACTGGTGGCTCTGGAAAAAAAAAATAAAGGACTCTAGAGACTCTGTTACTGTAGAATGGAGATCTTATAAGGCAGAAATTAAAAAAAAAAAAAAAAAGATTAAATGAGATGCATTCCAAACTGGATGCCTTAACTGCTAGGGTTAATGAGGTGGAAGACACAGTTGGTGACATAGAAGACAAGTTAGTGGTAAGGAAGGAAGCTGAGGAAAAAAGGAGAAAAACAATTAAGAGCCCAGGAGGAAAGGCTAAGGGAAATAAATGATAGACTGAGAAGGAAGAATCTATGTATAATTGGGATTCCAGAAAAGGCTGAGAGAGAGAGAGGACCACAAAGTATATTTGAACAAATAATAGCTGACAACTTCCCTAGTTTGGTGAAAGAAACAGGCATTCAGATCCAAGAGATAGAGAGGAACCCCCCCAAATCATTAAAAATCTATCAATGCCTCAACATTTAATAGTGAAACTTGCAAATTTCAAAGGTAAACAAAATTCTTAAAGCAGATTGAGACAAGATATTCCTAATTTATATGGGGAGAAATATTAGATTAACAGCAGACCTCTCCACAGAGATCTGACAAGACAGAAAGGGGTGGCATGATACATTCAGGATACTAAGAGAGAAAAAAATGCAGCCAACAATACTTTATCCAACAAGGCTGTCACTCAGAATAGAAGGAGAGATAAAGAGCTTCCAGGATAGTCAGCAAATGAAAGAATAGAGGAACCCTAGGTAGCTCAGTGGTTTAGCACCTGCTTTTGACCCAGGGTGTGATCCTGGAGTCCTGGGATCAAGTCCCATATAGGACTCCCTGCATGGAGCCTGATTCTCCCTCTACCTGTGTCTCTGCCTCTCTCTCTCTCTCTCTCTTTCTCTGTGTGTGTGTGTCTCATGAATAAATATATAAAATCTTTTAAAAAAGAAAGAAAATTAAATAATATGTGACCACCAAATCAACTCTGCAAGAAATATTAAAGGGGGACCATAAAAGAAAAAGAGGAAGCCTAAAGAAATAACCCACAAAAACAGGTACTGAATAGGTAATATGATGACACTAAATTCATATGTTTCAATAGTTACTCTGAACGTGAATGGGTTAAATGATCCCATCCAAAGAAGCAGGTATCATCAGACTGGATAAAATAGCAAGACCCATCCATTTACAGTTTATAAGAGACTCATTTTAAGAGTTTTTTTATTATTTATTTATGAGAAACAGTGAAAGAGAGAGAGAGAGAGAGAGAGGCAGAGATACAGGCAAAGAGAGAAGCAGGCTCCATGCAGGGAGCCTGATGTGGGACTTGATCCCAGGTCTCCAAGATCACACCCTGGGCTGAAGGTGGCTCTAAACTGCTGAGCCACCGGGGCTGCCCAAGACTCATTTTGGACCTAAGGACACCTCCAGCCTGAAAATGAAGGGGTGGATAAACGTTTACCATTCAAGTGATCTTCAAAAGAAAGCTGGGGCAGCAATCCTCATATCAGATAAATTAAAGTTTATCCCAAAGACTGTAGTAAGAGATGAAGAGGGACACTATATCATACTTAAAGGATCTATCCAGCAAGAAGACTTAACAATCATGACTATTTATGCACCTAGCGTGGGAACTGCCAAGTATATCAATCAATTAATAATGAAAGTAGAGATACTTTGATAATAATAGACTAAGCGTGGGAGACTTCAACACGGCACTTTCAGCAAATGACATATTTTCTAAGCACAACATCTCCAAAGAAACAAGGGCTTTAAATGATACATTGGATCAGATAGATTTCACAGATATACACAAAACTTTCCATCCTAATGCAAGTGAGTACACATTCATCACAAGTGCACATGGAACTTTCTCCAGAATAGACCACATACTGGGTCACAAATCAGGTCTCCAATAATACCAAAAGATTGGGATTGTCCCTGCATATTTTCAGACCACAATGCTTTGAAACTAGAACTCAATCACAAGAAGAAATTTGGAAGAAACTCAAACACATGGCCGTTAAAGAGCATCTTACTAAAAGATGAGTGGGTCAACCAGGAAATTAGAGAAGAATTAAAAAGATTCATGGAAACTAATAGGAATAAAGATACACCATTCAAAATCTTTGGGATACAGCAAATGCAGTCCTAAGAGCAAAATGCATTGCAATATAAGCTTCTCTCAAAAATTGGAAAAGACAAATACACAAGCTAAACTTTCATCTAAAGAATTTGGAAAAGAACAGCAAAGAAAGCCTGAAGCAAGCAGAAGTGAGATAATAAAGATTTGAGTAGAACTCAGTGAAGTAGAGACCAGAAGGACTGTAGAACAGATCAACAAAGGCAGGAGATGATTCCTTGAAAGAATTAATGGAAAAAATTCTGGAAAAAAAAATAAAAGACTCTAGAGACTCTGTTACTGTAGAATGGAGATCTTATAAGGCAGAAATTTAAAAAAAAAAAAGATTAAATGAGATGCCAGCCTTATTAAAAAGAAAAAGGACATAAATGAATAAAATCATGAATGAAAAAGGAGAGATCACAATCAATACCAAAGAAATACGAAGGATTTTAGAAACATATTATGCACAGCTATATGTCAATAAATCAGGCAATCTCAAAGAAATGGATGCATTTCTGGAAAACCACAAATTACCAAAACTGGAATAGGAAGAAATAGAAAACCGGAACAGGCCAATAACCAGGGAGAAAATTGAAGTAATCATCACAAACCTCCCAAGACACAAAAGTCCAGGGCCAGATGGCTTCCAGGGGGAATTCTACCAAATGTTTAAAGAAGAGATAATATTTATTCTACTAAAGCTGTTCTGAAGGAAAAAAAGGGACAGAATACTTTCAAACATGTTTTATGAGGCCAGCATCACCTTAATTCCAAAACCAGACGAAGACCCCACCAAAAAGGAAAATTAAAGACCCATATCCCTGATGAACACAGATGCAAAAATTCTCCTCAAGATACCAGCCAATAGGATCCAACAGGATATTAAGAGGATTGTTCACCATGACCAAGTTGGATTTATCCCCAGAATGCAAGGTTGGTTTAACACTCATGAAACAATCAATGTGATATATCAACAAGAGAAAAAAACAAGAACCATATGACCCTCTCAATAGATGCAGAGAAGGCATTTGACAAAATACAACATTCATTCCTGGTCAAACTCTTTAGAGTTAGGGATAGAGGGAACATTCCTCAGCATCTTAGAAGTCATGTATGAAAATCCCACATGAATATCATTCTCAGTGGGGGGAAAACTGAGAGCCTTTCCCCTAAGATCAGGAACACAACAGGGATGTCCACTCTCACCACTGTTATTTAACATAGTACTAGAATTCCTAGCCTCAACAATCAGACAACAAAAAGAAACAAAAGGCATTTAAATGGGCAATGAAGGCAAACTCTCCCTCTTCACAGATGACATGATACTGCATATACATAACCCAAAAGACTCCACTACAAGATTGCTAGAACTCATACAGCAATTTGCCAATGTGGAAGGATACAAAATCAATGCACAGAAATCAGTAGCATTTCTATTCACTAACAATGAGACTGAAGAAAGAGAAATTAAGAAATCAATCACATTTACAATTGCACCCAAAAGCATAAGATACCTAGGAATAAACCTAACCAAGGAGGTAAAAGATCTATACCCTAAAAACTAAAGAACACTTCTGAAAGAAATTGAGGAATACACAGAGATGGAAAAATATTCCATGCTCATGGAATGGAAGAATTAATCTTGTGAAAATGTCAATGTTACCCAGGGCAATTTACATGTTTAATGCAATCCCTATCAAAATACCATGGACTTTCTTCAGAGAGTTGGAACAAATTATCTTAAGATTTGTGTGGAATCAGAAATGACCCCGAATACCAGGGGAGTATTAAAAAGAAAACCATATCTGGGGGCATCACAATGCCAGAATCAGGTTGTACTACAAAGCTGTGGTCATCAAGACAGTGTGGTACTTGCACAAAAACAGACACATAGATCAATGGAACAGAATAGAGAATCCAAAAGTGGACCATCAACTTTATGGCCAACTAATATTCGACAAAGGAGGAAAGACTATCCACTGGAATAAAGACAGTCTCTTCAATAAATGGTGCTGGGAAAATTGGACATCCACATGCAGAAGAATGAAACTAGACCACTCCCTCTCACCATACACTAAGATAAACTCAAAATGGATGGAAGATCTTAATGTGAGACAAGATTCCATCAAAATCCTAGAGGAGAACACAGGCAACACCTTTTTTGAACTTGGCCACAGTAACTTCTTGCAAGATACATCCACAAAGGCAAAAGAAACAAAAGCAAAAATGAACTATTGGGACTTCATCAAGATAAGAAGCTTTTGCACAGCAAAGGATACAGTCAACAAAACTCAGAGACAACCTACAGAATGAGAGAAGGTATTTGCAAATGACGTATCACATAAAGGGCTAGTTTCCAAGATCTATAAAGAACTTATTAGACTCAACAGCAAAGAAACAAACAATCCAATCATGAAATGGGCAAAAGACATGAACAGAAATCTCACAGAGGAAGACATAGACATGGCCAACAAGCACATGAGAAAATGCTCTGCATCACTTGCCATCAAGGAAATACAAATCAAAACCACAATGAGATACCACCTCACAGCAGTGAGAATGGGGAAAATTAACAAAGCAGGAAACCACAAATGTTGGAGAGGATGCGGAGAAAAGGGAACCCTCTTACACTGTTGGTGGGAATGTGAGCTGGTGCAGCCACTCTGGAAAACTGTGTGGAGGTTCCTCAAAGAGTTAAAAATAGATCTTCCCTATGACCCAGCAATTGCACTGCTGGGGATTTACCCCAAAGATACAGATGCAATGAAACGCCAGGACACCTGCACCCCGATTTTTCTAGCAGCAATGTCCACAATAGCCAAACTGTAGAAGGAGCCTCAGTGTCCACTGAAAAGTGAATGGATAAAGAAGATGTGGTTTATGTATACAATGGAATATTCCTCAGCCATTAGAAACGACAAATACCCACCATTTGCTTCGACGTGGATGGAACTGGAGGGTATTATGCTGAGTGAAATAAGTCGATTGGAGAAGGACAAACATTATATGGTCTCATTCATTTGGGGAATATAAATAATAGTGAAAGGGAATAAAGGGGAAAGGAGAAAAAATGTGTGGGAAATATCAGAGAGGGAGACAGAACATGAAAGACTCCTAACTCTGGGAAACGATCTAGGGGTGGTGGAAGGGGAGGTGAGTGGGGGGTGGGGGTGACTGGGGGGCACTTGATGGGATGAGCACTGGGTATTATTCTATATGTTGGCAAATTGAACACCAATAAAAAATAAACTTATAAAAAATTCTGGAAAAGAGATGACAGAAAAAAAAGGAAATGAGTCAATTCCTTGATTTCTCTTTCTGCTTTCTCATTATTGTTGTATAGAAATGCAATATATTTCTGTATGTTAATTTTATGTCCTGTGACTTTGCTTCATTCCTATATCAGTTCTAGCAATTTTTTTTGGTGGAGTTTTTGGGTTTTCTACAGAGAGAATTATGTCTTCTGTAGATAGCGAAAGTTTGATTTCATTGTTGCCAATTTGTATGCATTTTATTTCTTTTTTTGTCTAATGACTGAGGCTAGGACTTCAAGTACTATGTTAAAGAACAATGGTGAGAGTGCACATACCTATTTATTCCTGACTGTAGAGGAAAAGTTATCAGTTTCCCCCCATCATCCCTCCATGATATTTGGTGTGGTTCTTTCATATATGGCCTTTATGATGTTGAGGTATGTTTCTTCTACGTCTACTATATTAAGGGTTTTTATCAAGAATAGATGCTGTATCTTATCAAATGCTTTTCCTGTATCTATTGAGAGAATCATATGGTTCTTGTACTTTTAAAATTTCCTGAATTTTATTTATTTATGTATATATTTATTTATTTATTTAAAATATAAATTTAATTAATCAACATATAGTATAATATTAGTTTCAAAGGTAGAATTAAGTGATTCATCAATTTCATATAAAACTGAGTGTTCTTTACATCAACTGCCCTCCTTAATGCCCACCATGCAAGTATTTGTTACTTTTTTGAGAAACCTCCATACTGTTTTCCAGAGTGGCTGCACCAGTTGGCATTTCCACCACCTGTATAAGATGGTTTACCTTTCTCGGCTTCCTCCCCAATATTTGTTGTTTCTTGACTTATTAATTTTAGCCATTTTGACCAGTGTAACGTGGTATCTATTTGTGGTTTTGATTTGTATTTCCCTGATGCCAAGTCAGGTGGAGCATTTTTTTTATGCGTCTGTGGCCATTTGTATGTTTTCTTTGGAGAAATATTTGTTCATGTCTTCTGCCCATTTCTTGACTGGATTCTTTGTTTTGTGGGTGTTGAATTTGGTAAGTCCTTCATAGATTTTGGATACTACACCTTTTTCTGATAAGACATTTGCAAATATCTTCTACCATTCTTTTTTTTTTTAATTTTTTATTTATTTATGATAGTCACACACAGAGAGAGAGAGAGAGGCAGAGACATAGGCAGAGGGAGAAGCAGGCTCCTTGCACCGGGAGCCTGATGTGGGATTCGATCCCGGGTCTCCAGGATCGCGCCCTGGGCCAAAGGCAGGCGCCAAACCGCTGCGCCACCCAGGGATCCCCTCTTCTACCATTCTGTAGGTTATCTTTTGGATTTGTCCAGTTTCTTTTGCTGTGCAGAAGCTTTTTATCTTGATGAAGTCCCAGTAGATTATCTACTTTTGTTTCCCTTGCCTTTGAAAGACATGTCTGGCAAGATGTTGTGGCCAAGCTCAAAGAGGTTGCTGCCTGTGTTATCCTTTAGGATTTTGATGCATTCCTGTCTCAAACTTAGGTCTTTTATCCATTTTCAATTTATTTTTGTGTCTGGTGTAAAATAATGGTCTAGTTTTATTCTTCTGCATGTGAATATCCGATTTTCCCAGCACTATTTGTTGAAGAGACTGTCCTTTTTCCATCGTATAGTCTTTCCTACTTTGTCCAAGATTAGTTGACCATATAGTTGAGGGTAAATTTCTAGGTTCTTTATTCTGTTCCATTGATCTGTTTCTGTTTCTGTTTCTGTTTCTGTGCCAGTACCATACTGTCTTGATAATCACACTTTTGTAAGAGAGCTTAAAGCCTGGATTTGTGATTCTGCCAACTTTGGTTTTCTTTTTCAATATTACTGTGGCTATTTTGGATATTTCCTTGTTCCATACAAATTTTAGGATTGTTTTCCCAGCTCTGTGAAAAATGTTGATGATATTTTGATAGGGATTACATTGACTATGTAGTTTGCTCTGGGTAGCTTAGATATTTTAACAATAATTGTTCTTTGAGTCCATGAGCGTGGGATGTTTTTCCATTTCTTTGTGTCTTCCTCTATTTATTTCATTAGTGTTCTTTACTTTTCAGACTACAGATGCTTTACTCTTTAGTTAGATTTTTTTCCTAGATATCTTATAGTTTTTATGCAATTATAAATAGGATTGAGTAATATTCCTTTGTATACATATACTACATCTTCTTATCCATTCATCTTTTGATGGATACCAAGGCTCCTTCCACAGTTTGGCTATTGTGGACATCGCTGCTAGAAACATCAGGGTGCAGGTGTCCCGGCGTTTCATTGCATCTGTATCTTTGGGGTAAATCCCCAACAGTGCAATTGCTGGGTCATAGGGCAGATCTATTTTTAACTCTTTGAGGAACCTCCACACAGTTTTCCAGAGTGGCTGTAGCAGTTCACATTCCCACCAACAGTCCAAGAGGGTTCCCCTTTCTCCACATCCTCTCCAAAATTTGTTGTTTCCTAAGTTGTTAATTTTCACCCTTCTCACTCGTGTGACGTGGTATCTCATTGTGGTTTGATTTGTATTTTTCTGATGGCAAGTGATGTGGAGCATTTTCTCATGTGCTTGTTGGCCATGTCTATGTCTTCCTCTGTGAAATTTCTCTTCATGTCCTTTGCCCATTTCATGATTGGATTGTTTGTTTCTTTGCTGTTGAGTTTAATAAGTTCTTTATAGATCTTGGATACTAGCCCTTTAGCTGATAGGTCATTTGCAAATATCTTCTCCCATTCTGTAGGTTGTCTAGTAGTTTTGTTGACTGTTTCTTTCGCTGTGCAGGAGGTTTTTTTATCTTGATGAAGTCTCAATAATTCATTTTTGCTTTTGTTTCTCCTGCCTTCATGGATGTATCTTGAAGGAAGTTGCTGTGGCCAAGTTCAAAAAGGGTGTTGCCTGTGTTCTCCTCTAGGATTTTGATGGAATCTTGTCTCACATATAGGTCTTTCATCCATTTTGAGTTTATCTTTGTGTATGGTGAAAGAGAATGGTCTAGTTTCATTCTTCTGCATGTGGATGTCCAATTTTCACAGCACCATTTATTGAAGAGACTGTCTTTCTTCCAGTGGAGAGTCTTTCCTCCTTTATTGAATATTAGTTGACTATAAAGTTCAGGGTCCACTTCTGGGTTCTCTATTCTGTTCCATTGATCTATGTGTCTGTTTTGTGCCAGTACCACACTGTCTTGATGACCACAGCTTTGTAGTACAACCTGAAATCTGGCATTGTGATGCCCCCAGCTCTGGTTTTCTTTTAAATATTTCCCTGGCTATTCAGGGTCTTTTCTTTTTCCACACAAATCTTAGGATGATCTGTTCCAACTCACTGAAGAAAGTCCATGGTATTTTGATAGGGATTGCATTAAATGTGTAAATTGCCCTGGGTAGCATTTACATTTTCACAATATTAATTCTTTGAATCCACAAATATGGAATACTTTTCCATCTGCTTGTGTCTTCCTCAATTTCCTTCAGAAGTGTTCCGTAATTTTTAGGGTATAGATCCTTTATCTCTTTGGTGCAGGTTTATTCCTAGGTATCTTATGCTTTTGAGTGCAGTTGGAAATGGGATTGACTCTTTAATTTCTCTTTCTTCAGTCTCATTGTTAGTGTATAGAAATGCCACTGATTTCATGGCATTGATTTTGTATCATGCCACGCTGCCGAATTGCTGTATGAGTTCTAGCAATCTTGGAGTGGACTCTTTGGGTTTTCTATGTACAATATCATGTCATCTGCAAAGAGGGAGAGTTTGACTTCTTTGCCAATTTGAGTGCCTTTAATTTCCTTTTGTTGCCTGACTTCTGGGGCTTGGACTTCTAATACTATGTTAAAAAGCAGTGGTGAGAGTGGACATCCTTGTCGTGTTCCTGATCTTAGGGTGAAGGCTCCCAGTGTTTCCCCATTGAGAATGATATTTGCTGTGGGCTTTTCATAAATGGCTTTTAAGATACTACTGAGGAATGTTCCCTCTATCCCTACACTCTGAGGGTTTTGATCAGAAATCATGCTGTATTTTGTCTAATGCTTTCTCTGCATCTATTGAGAGGATCATATGGATCTTGTTTTTTCTCTTGCTGATATGATGAATCACATTGATTGTTTTACGAGTGTTGAACCAGCCTTGCATCCTGGGGATAAATCCCACTTGGTCGTGGTGAATAATGTTCTTAATGTACTATGGATCCTATTGGGCAGTATCTTGTTGATAATTTTTGCATCTGGGTTCATCAGGGATATTGGTCTATAATTCTCCTTTTGGTGGGGTTTGGAATTAAGGTGATGCTGGCCTCATACAACGAGTTTGGAAATATTCCATCTCTTTCTAACTTTCCAAACAGCTTTAGTAGAATAAATGTGGTTTCTTCTTTTAACATTTGGTAGAATTCCCCTGGGAAGCCATCTGGCCCTGGACTTTTGTTTCTTGGGAGGTTTTTGATGACTGCTTCAATTTCCTCCCTGGTTATTGGCCTGTTCAGGTTTTCCATTTCTTCCTGATCCAATTTTGGTAGTGTTGTTTTTCCAGAAATGCATCCATTTCTTCTAGATTGCCGAATTTATTGGCATATAGGTGCTCATAATAAGTTTTGAAAATTGTTTATTTCCTTGGTATTGGTGGTGATCTCTCTTTCTCTTTCATGATTTTATTAATTTGAGTATTTCTTCTTTTTAATAAGGCTGGCTAATGGTTTATCTATCTTATTAATTCTTTCAAAGAACCAACTCTTGGTTTTGTTGATCTGTTCCACAGTTCTTCTGTTCTGTATTGCATTGAGTTCTGCTCTAATCTTTATTAACTGTTTTCTTCTGATGGGTGAAGGTTTTATTTGCTGTTTCTTCTCCAGCTCCTTTAGGTGCAAGGTTAGCTTTTTTATTTGAGTTCTTTCCAGTTTTTGGATGGATGCTTGTATTGCGATGTATTTCCCCTTCAGGACTGCTTTTGCTGTATCCCAAAGATTTTGAACGGTTGTATCTTCATTCTCACTAGCTTCCTTGAATATTCTTATTTCTTCTCTAATATCCAGGTGACCCTTTCATCTTTTAGCAGGATGCTCTTTAACCCCCATGTGTTTAAATCCTTCCAAACTTGTTCTTGTGGTTTAGTTCTAGTTTCAAAGCATTATGGTCTGAATATATGCAGGGGAAATCCCAATCTTTTGGCATCAGTTAAGACCTGATTTGTGACCCAGTATGTAGTCTATTCTGGAGAAAGTTCCATGTGCACCTGAGAAGAATGTGTATTCAGTTGCGTTTGGATGTAAAGTTCTGTAAATATCTGTGAAATCCATCTGGCTCAGTGTATCATTTAAAGCTCTTGTTTCTTTGGAGATGTTGTGCTTAGAAAATCTGTCATTTGCAGAAGGCACCATGTTGAAGTCCCCCAGTATTAGTGTATTATTATCTAAGTATGTATTTACTTTGGTTATTAATTGATTGATATACTTGGCAGCTCCCACATTAGGGGCATGAATATTCATGATTGTTAGGTCCTCTTGTTGGATAGATCCCTTAAGTATGATATGGTGTCCCTCTTCATCTCTTACTACAGTCTTTGGGATAAACTTTATCTGATATGAGGATTGCTACCCCTGCTTTCTTTTGAGGACCATTTGAATGGTAAATGGTTCTCCAACCTTTCATTTTCAGGCTGGAGGTGTCCTTATGTCTAAAATGAGTCTCTTGTAGACAGCAAATAGATGGGTCCTGCTTTTTTTAATCAGTCTGAAACCCGAGCATTTTGATAGGATCATTAAGCCCATTCATGTTCAGAGTTACTATGGAATGATATTAATTTAGTGTCATCATAATACCTATTCAGTCCGTTTTTGTGGATTGTTTCCTTGGACTTCCTCTTTCTTTTACAGAGACCCCCTTAAAATTTCTTGCAGAGCTGGTTTGGTGGTCACATATTCTTTCAGTTTCTGCTTATCTTAGAAGTTCTTTATATCTCCTTCTATTTTGAATGAGAACCTTGTTGGATAAAGTATTCTTGGCTGTATGATATTCTCATTTAGGGTCCTGAATATATCCTGCCAGCCCTTTCTCGTCTGTCAGGTCTCTGTGTAGAGAGGTCTGTTGTTAACCTAATATTTCTCCTGATAAATTTTAGGGATCTCTTGTCTCTTGCTTCTTTAGGGATCTTTTCTTTATCTTTGGAATTTGCAAGTTTCACTATTAAATGTCAGGGTGTTGAATGGTTTTTATTGATTTTAGTGGGGGGATCTCTATGTCCTGGATCTGAATGCCTGTTTCCTTTCCCACGTTAGGGACTTTCTCAGCTATGATTTGTTCAAATACACTTTCTGGTGCTCTGTCCCTTTCGGCGCCCTCTGGAACCCCAATTAAACATAGATTTTTTCCTTTAGAGGCTGTCATTCATTTCCCTTAACCTTTCCTCATGATCTTTTAATTGTTTTTCTCTTTTTTCCTCAGCTTCCTTCCTTGCCATCCGTCCTTAACTTGTCTTCATCCATCAATCCTTCCACAACTTCTCTTCTATGCCACTCATTCTTTTTTCTACCTCATTAACCCTCATCGTCAGGACCTCTAGTTTGGATTGCATCTCATTTAATTGATTTTTAATTTTGGCCTAATTATATCTAAATTTGCAGTCATGAAGTCTCTTGAATCCTTTATGCTTTTTTCTAGAGCCACCAGTAGCTTTATAATTGTTCTGAATTGGCTTTCTGACATGGAATTTTAATCCAAATTTTGTAACTCTGGGAGAGAGTACTTTTCCTGATTCTTTCTTTTGTGGTGAGTTCTTCCTTCTAGTCATTCTGCTCAGTGCAGAGTGGCTAAGAAAAGTTGTACTGGAAAAAGAGAATAAAAAGTGGGGGGAAACAAACAAAAATCAAAGAGGGGTTTCCTCTGATTCTATATATTGTAAGCCCCTGTACTTCCCCTGGAGCTTTCCAGAGCTGCTTGATGAAGAACTTGCTCTTTCTCTGTCCTTCCAGCTGGTTTTCTGGGGGAGGGCCTCCTGTGTTGATTCTCAGGTATGTGCACCTGGGGGAGCTGCCTCGCCCCCTGCCAGGTGCATGGCTCAGTGGGAGCTGCTTATCCTGTGAGGCCCCTGGTCCCCTGTGGCCCTGCTCAATCCTAGGCACAAGGTGACACCAAGAGGAACAACAACAGTGGCAGCGACCAGCTTTCCAACCCTAGAGTCAGCTCCAGCAGTAACTACCACAGTCTCCCAGTCCGCAGGGGCCTGGATGCTTCAGGGTCAGGGGGTACTGAGCTGCACAGCTCAGGGCCGCCCCAGTGGCAGGAACATCCTTGCTGTCCTGTGTCCTCCCAGCCTCTGCCTGTCCCAAGGGGAGTGCTGGATCCTGGGCTGTGTCCCCCTGCACTCTGGGCTCCAGGGCCTGCGCGCTGGAATTGTGCTCTGGGGGCCGCGCAGCCCCCTCCACGTGGAACTGCCACCTGATCTGCTGCCTGGGCTGCTCCTGGGGCCACACATCCCTCTCAGTGCGGAGCCCCTGTCTTTGCCGCCACCTGAGCTGCTACCATGCCCCACAGCGCGTGAGCTCCAGCCCTTTAGGGAGCTCGGCCTGTGGTGTCCGTGTGCTCTCCCCTGGTGTGCACTTCCTCTGTCAGTGACCCTGGGAGCCTGAGGGCATCACTGCCCCTCCTGAGATCCTGCCCGAGTTCCCTGCGAGTGCCCTTCCATCCGGGAAGATTGGTAAAGTTCCTCCTTCTCCGGGACTGGGCTTTCTTGTCCTGGAGGCTCTCGCCACTGGGCCTAGCCTGGATCCCTGCAGGGGCCCCTCCAGCTTGTATGATTGATTGATTGATTGATTTCCTGTCTTCCTATCTTGATAGAAGCCCAAACTTTTCTCGCTGTAGCATTCCAGCTGTTCTCTCTTTAAATCTCAGGCCAAATTAATAGGTTTTCAGGATGATTTGAAAGTTATCTAGGTAATTTGGAGGGGCAGGTGACTTGCCGACCCTACTCTTCCGCCATCTTGCCCCACCTCCTGATTCAATTTCTTTATTTAACTAACAAAGTCTGTTAGTTCAAAGTCTGTCAGTCTGTTCAAATTTGTTATTTCTTCTTGTTTCAGTTTTGGTAATATATATATTTCTAGGAATTTATTCCCTTTTTCCAAATTGTCCAATTTGTAATTTTCATAATATTCTCTTTTTTTTTTTTTTTTTTTTTTTTTTTTTTTTGCATTTCTGTGGTATTGGTTGAGATGCCTCTTCTTTCATTCCTGATTTTGTCAATTTGGATCCTTTCTATTTTCTTTTCAATAAGTTTCAGTAAGTTTCATCAATTTTATTAATTCTTTCAATACACCAGCTCTTAGTTTCATTGATCTTGAACTTTGTTACCTTTTGTTTGTCTGGGAGACTATCTCTCTTCTCTTCTGAATGATAGACATGCTGGATTGAGTAATCTTGGCTGCATATTTTTCCCATTCAGCACTTTTAATTTATCATGCTACTCCCTTCTGGCCTTCAAAATTTGTGCTAAAAAATCTGCTGCGAGCTTTATGGGGTTTCCCTTGTATGTAACTGTCTTCTTTTCTCTTGATACCTTAATTTTTTTTTTCTTTCACACTACTTTTTGGTATGCATCTTGATGTAGACCTCCCATGGTTGACTTTTGCTGGGGAAGGATCTGTTTCTCCTGGATCTGAATATCTGTTTCCTTCCCCAGATTAGGGGAGTTTTCAACTATTATTTCTTCAATTAAATTTTCTGCTCCCTTTTTTTCTCTTTTCTTTTTCTTAGATCTTTATAATGCAAATATATATACTTGATGGAGTCACTGATTTTCCTAAGAATATTCTCAATTTACCTAATTTTCTTCCCTCTCCTTTCCTCAGTTTGATTACTTTTAATTTTTCTAGGTCATTAATTCATTCCTCTGCCTCAGTTAGCCTGCTATTTATTCTAGCAAGTATTTTAAATTTCATTTATTATGTTCTTCATCTCTGATTGGTTCTTTCTTATCTCTGTGTTAAGGGTTTTACTAATGTCTTCCACTCTTTTCTCAAGTTCAGTATCTTTATGAGTATATCTATGATCATTACTTTAAATTCTTCATCAGGCATATTGTTTATATCCATTTCAATTGGGTCTCTTGCTGTGTTTCAGTCTTGTTCTTTCATTTGGGACATGTTTATCTGTCTCTTCATTTTGTCTGACTGTGCCTGTTTTTCTATGTTAAGAAAGTCAGCTACTTCTCTTGTTTTTAAGGATAATAGCCTTATGAAGAAGGTGTCCTGTAGTGCCCTGCAGTGCAGTGTTCCCTTTTCCTCAGAGCCTGATACTTCAAGGAGTGCCTCCTATGTGTGTTGTGTATGTTCTGCTATTGAGTCTTGGCCTCTTTATTATTCATTCTATTTGTATGCTGAGGCTCTCTTTGCCTATTGTTGGCAGGGTTTGAACCCCATCAGGGGCTGGATGCATTTTAACATGGTGTGTGGGGGAAGTCTGCTTGTAAGTTGAGTCTTGTTCTCAACACCACCAGAACTTAGGTCCTACAAAACTGATGGATCCAGAGATGCACTGACAGTCTCTGCACTGGTCTTCCTGAGAAAGAAGACTACTCTGTCAGCATAAAGGTAAGTGTAACGGTGAAGGGCCAATCACTGAAAGCATGGAGAAATGGATAGGCCTTTCTGTAAGCAAGTTAGGTGGCCTTAGTTTAAACTGGTGAAGGAGCTAAAGGCACTTGCCAGCTCCATTGTTCCTGGAGGTATCTTCTCATGATCCCTGTCTTTACAGGCCATGCTCTCAGATGAACAAATCACTGTCCATCCCAGCTCACTCTGGTGTTCTACACCGTATCTGCATGGACTCTTTTCCTGATATTGTCTCCTTAAGGGTATGGATTCCATTACCTAACACCCTCTGGTCTCTCTTAGAAAGGAGCTTGTCAATTTTAAAATTCCAAGCTTCAGTCCCACTGGTTGTAAGAACTCACAAAAGTCTGTCCCTCTCACTTTCAAAGGTAAATGTTATGGGGATTTGTTTACATTTGTGGGCCTTCAGATGTAAAAGTCTGTTTTTTTCCCCTTCTTAACACCCCTGGCTCCTTCCTCACCATGAAAAGGCAAAGTCCATTTCACTCCAAGGCCCAGTCATTGCTCTTCCCATTTTCTTTGATGTGGCTGCTTGTCTATCTTTAGTTATGCAGTTTGTTCTGCCAGTCTTTGGGTCATTTTCTAGGTTCTTTAGACTTATGTGAGTGTTACCTGATGTGAGTTGTATCAATGGGACAAGGTGAGTTTAGGGTCCTCAAAATCCACCATCTTCCCAGCCAAGCCCAAATTTTCTTTAATTGTTTATTAGCTCCGAGAATTATTTTTATTATTTTTTTCAATTATTATGTTCTGAATTGGTTGTTTTGTAATCTGCAAACAAAAACTGTTTTACTTCCTCTCTCTTGATCTGTGTGTCTTTATTTTGTCCTTCCTTTTTTTTTTGTTTTTTGTTTTTTTTGTTTTTTGCCTAATTGCATTATTAAGACTTACAGTGTCATGTTGAAATGCAGGGGTAAAGGGGAGCATCCTTTCCTTGTTCCTGATCTTTTCAGGAAAGGTTTGAGTTTCTCACCATTAAGTATGAAGTTAGCTGTAGGGTTTTATTTCTTTTTATTCATTATCAAGTTGAGGATGTTCTCTATTCCAAGTGCACTGAAAGTTTTTTATTATGAATGGGTGTTGAATTTTGTTAAATACTTTTTATGTATCAATTGATATAATCATATGGTTTTTCTTTCTTAGTTTATCCTGTAATGACTTTTAATAACAGATTTTCAATTGTTGAGACAACAACCTTGTATAATGGGATAAAGCTCACTTGATCATAGTATATAATCCTTTGTATACATTGTTATATTCAATTTGCTAATATTTTGTTGATGAGTTTTACATCTTTGTGTATTGGATTAGTGGGCTGCATTTTTCTTTTCTTGGAATGTCTTTGTCTCTTTTGATGTTAGACTAATGCTGTCCTCATAGAATGAATTAGGAAGTATTCCCTCTGCTTCTAACCTCTGAAAGAGATTATAGAGAATTGGTATAATTTCTTTTTTAAACACTTGGTGGAGTTCACCAGTGAACCAATGTAGGCTTAGTGCTTTTCTTTTTCTTTTTTTTTTTTCTTACAATTTCCATCTTTCTACTTATAGCGCCTATTATTGAATGCTGTGTCCTTTACACATGAGATCCCTTAGAATATTTACAGTTGTTTTAAATTCCTATTCTGATAATCCAAATATCTCAGCTAGGTCTGTTTCTGAATCTTTATCTTTTTAAATAGCATTTTATATTCTATTTCTATAACTTGTGGAGTTTCTTTTTCCCTTATAGCCAGATATGTACTAAGTAAAAGGAACTGCTATAAATAGGCCCTTGGTAGTGTGTTGGTAGGTGTGGGGAGATGAAAAGTGTTCTATAGTTCTATGATTCAGTCTCAGTTTCTTAGCTTATGCTTTTGGATTTTGCAAGTATCTTTCTTTTTATTAATTTCTCTTTATCTAAGAGAGGACGACTAGAGAAAGCTGTTTCCCTTCTCCCATGTAAAAGGTAAGTGCTCACTGCAATTGGGTTTTTCCCCTCCCACAGATCAGTTAGGCTCTGATATAATGCCCTAGCAGATTAGACTCTGAATAACTAATTTCTCTTGAGGACAAGCCTTGTTAAGAAAAAGAGTGGTCTAGGCAGCCCCGGTAGCACAGCGGTTTAGTGCTGCCTGCAGCCCAGGGTGTGATCCTGGAGATGGGGATTGAGTCCCACGTCAGGCTCCCTGCATGGAGCCTGCCTCTCCCTCTGCCTGTGTCTCTGCCCCTCTCTCTCTCTCTCTCTGTGTCTCTCATGAATAAATAAATAAAATTTAAATAAAAGAAAAAGAATGGTCTGCAATATTTCAAAATAGTTTTATTTCCCTCCAACTGTAGGAAGCACAAGGGGATTTTTCTCTATTTACTCCAGGAACCTGGCCAAGCTCCTTGGAGATGAATGTCACAATATTCTGTGGGACCTCTTACGAATGAGTCTTTCTGGAATGTTTAACTCTCAAAATTGTCCATACTGAGACTCTGGCAAATAGTCAATTACAACTCTGATTTTCCTATCTCAGCTCTGGTCCTCACAGAAGTATCTGCTCCTGGGTCTCTGCATTGGTAAACTATCTTCTCTGCATTTGCCTGTATCTCTGGTACTTGAGACCATGGTTTGCCCTGTATTGTCACTTTTCTTATGGGCTTTGGAAGAGTTGATTTTTTCAGTCTATTCAGATTCCAGCTTATTAGAAAAGAGTGGGGACTCCTTAGCTTCTTCTATGTGAAATCGTAAGCTGAAAATCCTTTAATGGTTTTCATAAATATTTTACCATTAAAGACAATTTTAAGGAAGTCAAATTTCTTCGAATAACAACAACAAAAAGTTTCTGATATTTAACAATCCCCTCCATTTTATTTCATTTTGATGGTAAACTTAAAAAAAAATCAATGTTATGTTTTTAAAGTCATTCCATTTTTCTTGGAGTGAGGGGATGATTCTTCTATATATAAAGGTAGGAACTGACCCAATATTTCTTCTATTTAGAAACTCAGAATTTAAATTCTAGCTTTTAAAGTTTCTCAAAAGTTAGTGCCATTAATATTATTAGCTGTTTTCAGGACACCATTTAATTGGTTATTTGTTGCCATCTAACTACCCAAAAGCAAGAGGTTAAAAATGACACTGTTTTTATTATACCTCAAATGAGGGCCAGTCCTTCTAAAGCCTAAGCCCAGAAATATCACCATGTCACTTCTGCCACAGTGTCTTGGTCAAAACTGTCTTAGGCCAGCCTTAGGGTGGGGTTGGGAGAGCAGAGAAATAGATTCTATCTTTTAATGGGAAAGCTGATGAGAACACATGAAAGAATCTTTAATCGTAGTCTCAGACCAAAGGATGACACAAACAAACGTGAAAGCATAAGCTCAAACCAAACTTAGAAAGCCTGAAGCCTGATATAATTCTACCAATAATAAATTACTAAAATAAACTAATCCTCCATTAATACAGTGCCAAGATAAAAAGATCTCTGCATTCCACTAGAGAACTTTAACTGTCATGAACAAATGCAACATTAAAATTTAATGCTTTATTTTTAGAAAATAACAAAAGAATTCAATCTTTGAATCTGTCCTTTGGTATTTATCTTACTATTCCTTTTCACTTTTAGAAATCATTTGCAAGAGTTCTGTGTATGATTGTCTACTTCTGTAAAAAAAGGAAATATTATCCAACATGTCCAAAGCTATGGTAAATTTTGACGTGAAGAAAGGACTAGCAACCAAGGTACACTGATATCGAATTATATCAACCTAAAGAAGTGAGTGAAAAATCTGCAAGTATCTGCAACATCAGAGACTCATATTAATTCTGGAATTAATATAAAGGACTTTTCTTCACACTTTTTCATGTTTCTCCATAGTTCCTAAGTATGTGTCATGTTTTAGTGAATCTCAGAGGCACTAACACCATATTAAAAACAAAAAAAGGAAAAATTGAATTTAGAAACAAAAATACATTAACAAGATATGTTTTATGATAAAATATAAGTATGTACACACAAATGCCACACACATACACACATATAATAAATCATTTAGTATTGTCATCTTTCTATGCTTTGTAATCCATAGTACAAGGTTATTTTTGTTCAGCAAAAGTTAATCTCTCATTTCTGTTGTATAGTATATGGTTGGTGGGTCATAAAGGGAAAAAAGCTATTCCTTAAAACATATTGCTTATATGATATAATAAAAAGGAACTCTAGGGAAATGCATGCTATATTTTCTGAGAAACAATATACAAAGAACATTGAAACTCATAGTTTGGTTACTATTATTGAATATTGAAGAAGTCAGTCTCATTACTTTTGCTATGATTTCAACCTTACTAAAGAATCTAGATCATTGAAAGATTAGTTTAAGCCTCCTATATAAAATAGTAAAATGAATAAAGGAAACAATTCATCAAAAATAATGGCTATATATGCAAGCACTTAATTACTTACAAATAATGCATACTTTCAAATGCGTTTTTAAAATCTTAATCTTCATATGATACTTCATAGCCATATATATAATTACTATAGCTTCAAACAAAGCACCACCCACTGATTTGCAATGGAAATAATGATCCCATAAATAAATACTTAAATTTATAGTACTTTTTGATGGAAACATTTTATTTAATGAAGCCCATTTATATTAATTACATATATGTACATATATATGTAGAAGTATACAGGTGTTACAGATACATTTGTATGTCTTAAATTTACATTTCTCAAGTCTTCTATTTGAAACCATTATAGGGCTCATTTAGCACAGGTTTATTAGGAGGTCACAAGGCATAAGATTTATAGGAACAGTGACTTTTGATATTGGAATTCCATAATATCACAGGCACTTTTCACAGATTTACTTACTGTAGGGCATTTTGATTTCTGCCTTCTGTCTTGTGTAAAAAATGCATAGTCCATGTATTAGGAACATATATAAATAACAAAAATCTATTTGTGACTGTGATTTTTCTTAGCAAATTAGAATAGAATGAAGTATAGGTTTTGAAAGTCACAAAAGCTTTAAAAATTATGCTTCTCATGGTCCATGCATCTGTATATGTGAGATTTTATTTTTCTTACTTATTATTTTCATTACTTATCTGTTTTTTAATAAGTGTCATTATTGAACCACCTGTTGGATTTTGCAGCCATCTCCTTTCCTTTTCCAATGCAAGTGTATAAATATACATGTATGTACATATGTACCTTAGTTCATATGAAGTCAAATATGGAAACTGTCTGCCTTAAAAATTAATGTAATCCTAGATCATCAATAAATACAGAGTGTCAATAAAGTCAAGAAAAATTCTGCTATGCAACCACCAAAACACATGCCCAGATAAAGATGATCAGAATTACAGGAGGTTGCAGAAACAAAGTCACCTTCAGGAAAGAACTTGAAGTGAATAGAGTTCAAGCGGAGGTCATTGTCTGGCATGTGCAGAAGGGTGTACATTTATTGTATAAGGCTCCAAGGGAGAGAGCCAGATCCAAAAACCAGGAATGAGGTTTTAGTTCTCTTTAAGGTATAGTTATGTCCATACTAGCAATGAGAATGGAGCTGTTCACATAGTTACAGGGATTTGAGTAGAGTGACATGCTAAGTGGTATTGCCAAGCTTGTAGCTGACACTGGCTGCCTTACTTGCTTAGACCAAGCCCCAGCCTCCTGTACTCTGGCAGCAAACCCTTCTCAGTCAAGCTTGCCTCAGTCCCAGAATGGCAGGTCCCTCCCACAAAAGACTAGCACAAAACCTTTCCTGCACCATATTTACCAACCAGAGTTCTGCAGGGCCTCAGTTCTCATAAAAGTGGTGTCAAGTCCCATTTCACAAGCAGACCAGAGCACACCTAGTTCAAACTCACTACATTCAAGCCAGGGACCAAACACTGTCCACAGAAGACAAGGACAGACTACAGATGACTGGCCAGAAGGATAGAGCAGCCAAAGTACAGCAGCACACACCAGACACACTCCCTGAAGTGCCAGGCCCTAGATACTCTATGACTTCTTCTTCATAAAGCTATTACTTTCAGGAGTAGGAGATGTAAATGGTTTTCCTAACACAGAGAAGAAGGAGGACACATGCACAAAATGCCAAGACAGAGGAATTTATTCTATTTATCCCAAGGGAAAGGATGAGATAAGGCCATGGCCAGAGATCTAATGAATGAGAAATAAGTAACATGTCTAATAGAGAATTTAAAGTGACAGTCGTAAGATACTCACTGGGCTTGAGAGAAGAATAGAGGATATCAGTGAGACTGTTATCACAGAGAAAATTTAAAAATAATTAATCAGTGATGAAGAATACAATAAACAATATTGGAAACAGGTTTGATACAATGAGCAGCACTCTGGAAGAAGTGGAGTAAACTAGTGGCCCAGAAGACAAAATAATGGAAAATGATGAAGCTGAACAAAAGAAGAATTATGCAACATGAGAATAGATTTAGGGAATTCAATGACTCCACCAAATGTAATAACATTTGTATTATAGGAGTCCCAGAAGAAGAGAGAAAAAAAGAGGGCCGAAACTTCCCTAATCTGTGTAAGGGAACAGACATCCAGATCCAGGAGGCACAAAGACATCACATAAACTCAACAGGCTGTACAATTATAAATACTTTGCTATAAAACAAAAAAAGGCACCCATTCCTTCTATACCTCCTTATATAAAACATATGATCAAGATTTGTTCACTTGCTCATTAAATCAGGATGATAATTGTGTCAACATGCTTGCAGAACAGTACTTATTAATATTATCTACAGTAACATTTAATTTGAATTACAGAGGCAGGACAAGCGAAAATGTAATTTTTCTTCAATTAAATTCAAATATCTTTTCATTACAAATGAGAAAAATTGTTAAATAGAGTATAAAATATATTCTTTAAAGTAATATAAAATATATATTTATTAGGAATGTAAGAAGTAATCAGTGGAAGTTTTCCAGATAGTACACTTTTTTAAAATTTATTTTTCTATATATTTTTTTAATTGGATTTCGATATGCCAACATAATCCTTCAAGTGCCCCCCTCAGTGCCCATCACCTAGTCACCCCAACCCTCCATCCACCTCCCTTCCCACCACCACCTGTTCGTTTCCCAGAGTTAGGTGTCTCTCAT
This sequence comes from Canis lupus baileyi, assembly GCF_048164855.1. NCBI lineage: Eukaryota > Metazoa > Chordata > Mammalia > Carnivora > Canidae > Canis > Canis lupus. The sequence goes on from NC_132842.1 coordinate 4,051,900, forward strand.
GTTCCATCACCCTCACTGATATTTCCCATTCATTTTCTCTCCTTTCCCCATAATTCCCTTTCACTATTTTTTATATTCCCCAAATGAATGAGACCATATAATGTTTGTCCTTCTCTAATTGACTTACTTCACTCAGCATAATACCCTCCAGTTCCATGTACGTTGAAGCAAATCGTGAGTATTTGTCGTTTCTAATGGCTGAGTAATATTCCATTGTATACATAGACCACATCTTCTTTATCCATTCATCTTTCGATGGACACTGAGGCTCCTTCCACAGTTTGGCTATTGTGGACATCGCTGCTAGAAACATCGGGGTGCTGGTGTCCCGGCGTTTCATTGCATCTGTATCTTTGTGGTAAATCTCCAGCAGTGCAGTTGCTGGGTCATAGGGCAGGTCTATTTTTACCTCTTTGAGGAACCTCCAGTTTTCCAGAGTGGCCATACCAATTCACATTCCCACCAACAATGCAAGAGGGTTCCCCTTTCTCCACATCATCTCCAACATTTGTTGTTTCCTGTCTTGTTAATGTTCACCCTTCTCATTCATGTGAGGTGGTATCTCATTGTGGTTTTGATTTGTATTTCCCTGATGGCAAATGATTCAGAACATTTTCTCATGTGCTTGTTGGCCATGTCTATGTCTTCCTCTGTGAGATTTCTGTTCAATTCTTCTAAAGGGTTACTAGCCCTTGATCTGGTATGTCATTTGCAAATATCCTCTCCCATTCTGTAGGTTGTCCTTTAATTTTTTTGCCTGTTTCTTTTGCTGTGCAGAAGATATTTATCCTGATTAGGTCCAAAGAATTCATTTTTGCTTTTAGTTCCCCTGCCTTCATAGATATATCTTACAAGAAGTGTCTGTGGGCAAATTCAAAAAGGGTATTGCCTATTTTCTCCTCTAGGATTTTGATGAATTCTTGTCTCACATTTAGATCCTTCATTCATTTTGAGTTTATCTTTGTGGATGGTGTAAGAGAATGGTCTAGTTTCATTCTTCTGGACGTGGCTGTCCAATTTTCCCAGCACCATTTATTGAAGAGACTGTCCTTTTTCCAGTGGATAGTCTTAACTGCTCTTTGGAATATTAATTGACAATACAATTGGGGGCCCATTTATAGATTCTCTATTCTTTTCCACTGATCTATGTGTCTATTTTTGTGCCAGTACCACACTGTCTTGATGATCACAGCTTTGTAGTACAACCTAAAATGCGGCAATGTGATGCCCCCGGCTTTGATTTTCTTTTTCAATATTCCCCTGACTATTCAGGGTCTATTTTGATTCCACACAAATCTTAAAATGATTTGGTCCAACACTCTGAAAAGTCCATGGTATAATGATAGGGGTTGCATTAAAGGTGTAAATTACCCTGGGTAAAATTGACATTTTCATAATGTTAATTCTTCCAATCCATAATGGAATATTTTTCCATCTCTTTGTGTCTTCCTCAATTTCTTTCAGAAGTGTTCTGTAGTTTTTAGGGTATAGATCCTTTACCCCTTTGGTTAGGTTTATACCTTGGTATCTTATGCTTGTGGGTGCAATTGTAAATGGGATTGACTCCTTAATTTCTCTTTCTTCAGTCTCACTGTTACTGTATAGAAATGCCACTGATTTCAGGGCATTGATTTTGTATCCTGCCACACTGCTGAATTCCTAGAGTTCTAGAAATCTTGGAGTGGACTCTTTTGTACTTTATCTACAGTAACATGTCATCTGGAAAGAGGTAGAGTTTGACTTCTTCTTTGCCAATTTGAATGCCTTTTATTTCTTTTTGTTGCCTGATTGCTGAGGCTAGGGCTTCTAGTGCTATGTTGAATAGTAGTGGTGAAAGTGGACATCCCTGTTGTGTTCCTGATATTTGGGGAAAGGCTCTCAGTTTTTCCCCATTGATAATGATATTTGATGTAGGCTTTTCATAGATGGCTTTTAAGATGTTGAGGAATGTTCCCTCTATCCCTACACTCTGATGGGTTTTCACCAGGAATGGATACTGTATTTTGTCAAATGCTTTCTCTGTATCTATTGAAAGGATCATATGGTTCTTGTTTTTTCTCTTGTTGATATGATCTATCACATTGATTGCTTTATGAATATTGAACCAGCCTTGCATCCCGGGGAAAATCCCACTTGGTCATGGTGAATAATCTTCTTAATGTACTGTTGGATTCTATTGGCTAGTATATTCTTGAGAATTTTTGTATCTGCGTTCATCAGGGATATTGGTCTATAATTCTTTTTGGTAGGGACTTTGTCTGGTTTTGGAGTTAAGATGATGCTGTCCTCATAGAACGAGTTTGGAAGTACTCCATCCCTTTCTATCTTTCAGAACAGCTTTAGTAGAGTAGGTGTATTTTTCTTCTTTAAACGTTTGGTAGAATTCCCCCTGGGAAGCCATCTGGCCCTGGACTTTTGTGTCTTAGGAGGTTTTTGATGACAGCTTCAATTTCCTCACTGGTTATAAGCCTGTTCAGGTTTTCTATCTCTTCCTGTACCAGATTTGGTAGTTTGTGGTTTTCCAGATATGCATCCATTTCTTCTAGATTGCCTAATTCATTGGCGTACAGCTGCTCATAATATGTTTTTAAAAACGTTTGTATTTATTGGTATTGGTTGTGAACTCTTCTTTTTCATTCATGACTTTATTAATTTGAGTTTTTTCTCTTTTGTTTTTAATAAGGCTGACTAATGGTTTATCTATCTTATTAATTCTTTCGAGGAACCAATTCCAGGTTTTGCTGATCTGTTCCACAGTTCTTCTGGTCTCTATTTCATTGAGTTCTGCTTGAATCTTTATTAACTCTTCTTCTGCTTGGTGTAGGTTTTATTTGTTGTTCTTTCTCCATCTCCTTTAGGTGCAAGGTTAGCTTGAGTATGTGAGTTTTTTCCAGGTTTTTGAGAGATGCTTGGATTGCAATGTATTTCCCTCTCAGGACTGCTTTTGTTGTATCCGAAAGATTTTGAATGGTTGTATCTTCATTTTCATTAGCTTTCATGAATCTTTTTAATTCTTCTCTAATTTCCTGGTTGACCCTTTCATCTTTTAACAGAATGCTCTTTAACCCCCATGTGTTTGAGTTTCTTCCAAATTTCTTCTTGTGATTGAGTTCAAGTTTCAAAGCATTATGGTCTGAAAATAAGCAGGAGACAATCTCAAATTTTTGGTATCAGTTCAGACCTGATTTGTGACCCAGTATGTGGTCTATTATGGAGAAAGTTCCATGTGCGCTTGAGAAGAATGTGTATTCAGTTGCGTTTGGATGTAAAGTTCTGTAAATATCTGTGAAGTCCATCTGGTCCAGTGTATCATTTAAAGCTCTTGTTTCTTTGGAGATGTTGTGCTTAGAAGATCTGTCAATTGTAGAAAGCACTACATTCAAGCCACCAAGTATAAGTGTATTATTATCTAAGTATGTCTTACTTTGGTTATTAATTGATTGATATGCTTGGCAGCTCCCACATTAGGGGCATAAATATTCATGATTGTTAGGTCTTCTTGTTGGATATATCCTTTAAGTATGATAAAGTGTCCCTCTTCATCTCTTACTACAGTCTTTGGGATAAACTTTAATTTATCTGATATGAGGATTGCTACCCCTGCTTTCTTGTGAGGACAATTTGAATGGTAAATGGTCCTCCAAATGTTTTTTTTTTTTTTTCAGACTGTAGGTGTCCTTATGTCTAAAATGAGTCTCTTGTAGACAGCAAATAGACAGGTCTTGCTTTTTTATCCAGTCTGAAATCCTGCTGCTTTGGATGGGATCATTAAGCCCATTCACATTCAGAGTTACTATGGAAAGATGTGATTTTAGTGTCATCATAATACCTATTCAGTCCCTGTTTTTATGGATTATTTCTTTGGGCTTCCTCTTTCTTTTACAGAGTCCCCCTTAAAATTTCTTGCAGAGCTGGTTTGGTGGTCACATATTCTTTCAGTTTCTGCCTATCCTGGAAGCTCTTTATGTCTCCTTCTATTCTGAATGAGAGCCTTGCTGGATGGAGTATTCTTGGCTGCAGGTTCTTCTCATTTAGGACCGTGAATATATCCTGTCAGCCTTTTCTGGCCTGCCAGGTCTCTGTGCAGAGGCCTGCTGTTAATCTAATATTTCTCCCATATACATTAGGGATCTCTCGTCTCTTGCTGCTCTAAGGATCTTCTATCTTTGGCATTTGTAAGTTTCACTATTAGATGTCTAGGTGTTGAACAGTTTTTATTGATCTTAGGTGGGAAATCTCTCTATCTCCTGGATCTAAATGCCTGTTTCCCTCCTTATGTTAGGGAAGTTCTCAGCTATGATTTGTTCAAATACACTTTCTGGTCCCTTTCGGCGCCCTCTTGAACCCCAATAAAACGTAGATTTTTCTTTCTGAGCCCATCATTTATTTCCCTTAACCTTTCCTAATGGTCTTTTAATTGTTTTTTCTCTTTTTTCCTCATCTTCTTTGCCATCAACTTTTCTCCTTTGTCATTCATTTTCTACCTCATTAACCCTTGTCGTTACGACCTCCATTTTGGATTGCATCTCATTTAATTGATTTTTAATTTCTGCCTGATTAGATCTAAATTCTGCATTCATGAAGTTTCTCGAATCCTTTATGCTTTTTCCAGAGCCACCAGTAGCTTTATAATTGTGTTCTGAATGGCTTTCGGACATTGAATTGTAATCAAAATTCTGTGACTCTGTGGGAGAGAGTACTGTTTCTGATTCTTTCTTTTGTGGTGAGTTCTCTTTTTAGTCACTTTGCTCAGTGCAGAGTGGCTAAAAACGAGTTGTACTTGTTAGAAGCAGAAACTCTTCTCTCTGTAGCATTCCAGCTGTTCTCTCTTTAAATCTCAGGCTGAATTTGTAGCTTTTCAGGATGATTTGAAAGTTATCAAGGTAAGTTGGTTGGGACAGGTGACTTGGGGATCCTACTCCTCTGCCATCTTGCCCCGCCCCGGATATTACAATATATGTTAAAACACACACGCACACGCACACGCACATGCACATTGATGTTTGAATAATTTTCCTTGGGAATTGCCATAATACTTTTTAAAATTTTTTATTAAGTCATTATTAAATTCTAACAGTACCAGTAACAATTTTAAGAACCACAGATGAAGAGCTTACTAAGATCTAGCCCTGCTAACTAGGAACCAATCTTATTACAGACTCAAGAACAAGTCATTTTAATACCATGCTCTTATTATTGAATGGAGGTAATCACATATGTGACTGGATTATTCATGTAGCTTTTATTTTTTTTAGGTTATCTCTCATAAAAAACTCAGAAGAAGTAGAAATATTTTATTATTTGTAGAAAGAAGAGGGAAAGTCTTCAAATGTGACTGAGGTTTTTTTTTTTTTTTTGTCTCAATGAAATGGTTTCAAGAATATAAAATAGGGGCAAGAAATGCAAATCTTGAACAAATGTTTTATAGATAAGGAGATTAGACAATAGATTACTGTAGAGGTAAATCTTAACATTTTGTAGGAGACTTTAAAATATTTGAGAGCAATGCAAAAGGAAATCATGGAGTTTCTTGGAAAACAAAAATAACATTATTAATAGAACAGAGAAGAAAGAAGAAGTGATAATTGGAGCTTCAGAAGATGACTGTTTCTTTCTCTCATGATTTCTTCTTACACCAGGGTATGTGTGTGTGTGTGTGTGTATATATATATATATATATATATTTATTTATTTATTTATTTATTTCTCAACATATAGTATAACACACAGTGCTTATCTCGTCAAGTGCCCCCCTCAGTTCCTGTCACCCAGTCACTCCATCCTCCCACCGACCTCCCCTTTCACTACCCCTGTTCATTTCCCAGAGTTAGGAGTCTCTCATGTTTTGTCACTCTCTCTAAATTTCCCACTCATTTTCTCTCTTTTCCCCTATAATCTCTTTCACTATTTCTTATATTACCCATATGAGTGAAACTATATAATGATTATCCTTCTCTGATTGCTTTATTTCACTCAGCTAATACATTCCAGTTCCATCTACATCAAAGCAAATGGTGGGTATTCATCCTTTCTGATGGCTGAGTAATATCCCATTGTGTATATAGACAAATCTTCTTTATCCATTCATCTTTTGATGGACACCAAGGCTCCTTCCACAGTTGGTTATTGTGGACATTATATTTCCTGTCTTGTTAATTTTCATCCTTCTCACTGGTGTGAGGTGGTATCTCATTGTAGTTTTGATTTGTATTTCCCTGATGGCAAGGGATTCAGAGCATTTTCTAGGTGTTGTTGGCGATGTTTATGTCTTCTTTGGTGAAACATTTGTTCATATCTTCTGCACATTTCATGATCGGATTGTTTGTGTCTTGGGTGTTGAGTTTAATAAGCTCTTTATAGATCTTGGATACTAGCACTTTATCTGATATGTCATTTGCAAATATCTTCTCCCATTTTGTAGGTGGTTTTTTTTGTTGTTGTTGTTGTTGACTTTTTCTTTTCCTGTGAAGAAGCTTTTTATCTTGATTAAGTCCCAATAGTTCATTTTTGCTTTTGTTTCCCTTGCCTTCATATATGTATTTTGCAAGAAGTTGCTGTGGCCAAATTCAAAAAGGGTGTTGCCTGGTTTCTCCTCTAGGATTTTGATGGATTCTTGTCTCACATTTAGATCTTTCATCCATTTTGAGTTTATCTTTGTGGATGGTGTAAGAGAATGGTCTAGTTTCATTCTTCTGCATGTGGCTGTCCAATTTTCCCAGCACCATTTATTGAAGAGACTGTCCTTTTTCTAGTGGATAGTCTTAACTGCTTTGTCAAATATTAGTTGACCATAGAGTTGAGGGCCCATTTCTGGATTCTCTATTCTTTTCCACTGATCTATGTGTCTATTTTTGTGCCAGTTCCACACTGTCTTGATGATCACAGCATTATAGTACAACTTGAAATCCGGCATTGTGATGCCCCTGGCTTTGATTTTCTTTTTCAATATTCCCCTGGATATTTGGAGTCTTTTCTGATTCCACACAAATCTTAAGATGATTTGTTCCAACTCTCTGAAGAAAGTCCATGGGATTTTGATAGGGATTTCATTGAATCTGTTCATTGCCCTGGGTAGTATAGATATTTTCACAATATTAATTCTTCCAATCCACAAGCATGGAATATTTTCCATCTTTTTTTGTCTTCCTCCATTTCTTTCAGAAGTGATATATAGTTTTTAGGGTATATATCCTTTACCTCTTTGGTTAGTTTAATCCTAGTTATTGTATGGTTTTTGGTGCAATTGTAAATAAGATTGACTCCTTAAATTTTTTCTTCAGTCTCATTGTTAGTATATAGAAATGCCACGGATTTCTGTGCTTTCATTATGTATCCTGCCACATTGCCACCATTTGAATAGTAAATAGATCTCCAATCTTTCATTTTTAGGCTGGAGGTTTCTTTATGTGTAAAATGAGTCTCATGTAGACAGCAAATAGATGGTCTTGCTTTTTTATTCAGGCCAAAACCCTGGGTCTTTTGATGAGATTATTTAGCCTACTCACGTTCAAAGAGAGTAACTATTGAAAGATATGAATTCAGTGTCATCATAATACCTATTGCAGTCCCTGTGCTTGTGGATTGTTTCCTTGGGCTTCTTCTTTCTTTTACAGGGTCACCCTTAATATTTCGTGCAGAGCTGGTTTGGTGGTCACATATTCTTTCAGTTTCTGCCTATACTGGAAGCTCTTTATCTCTCCTTCTATTCTGAATGACAGCCTTGCTGCATAAAGTATTCTTGGCTGCATGTTCTTCTCATTTAGTATCCTGAATATATCATGCTAGCACTTCTGGCCTGCCAGGGCTCTGTGGAGAGGTCTGTTGTTAATCTGATATTTCTCCCTATATAAGTTAAGCATCTCTTGTCTCTCACTGCTTTAAGGATATTCTCTTTATCTTTGGAGTTGCAAGTTTCACTATTAAGTGTCAGGTGTTCAACTTTTTTGGGGGGGTAGGGAAGTTGTCAGCTATGATTTGTTCAAATATACTTTCTGGCCATCTGTCCCTCTCGGCATTTTCTGGAACCCTAATTATAGGTAGATCTTCCTTCTGAAGCTATCATGTAATTCTCTTAACCTTTCCTCCTGGGCTCTTAATTGTTTTTCTCTTTTTTCCTCACCTTTCTTCCTTACCATCAACTTGTCTTCTATGTTGCTCACTCTTTCTACCACCTCATTAACCCTCATCATTAGGGGATTCAGTTTGGATTCCATCTCATTTAATTGATTTTAAATTTCAACCTGATTATATCTAAAATCTGCAGTAATGAAATCTTTAGAGTCCTTTATGCTTTTTCCAGATACACCAGTAGCTTTATAATTGTGCTTCTGAATTGGCTTTCTGACATCAGATTGTAATCCATATTCTGTAACTCTGTGGCAGACACTGTTTCTGCTTCTTTCTTTTGTAGTGAATTCTTCCTTCTAGTCATTCTGTGCAGTGCAGAGTGGCTGTATGAGTGGGCTGAGTCAAGAATATCAACCACAGAGATCCCTGGGTGGCTCAGCAGTTAAGTGCCTGCCTTCAGCCCAGGGCTTGATCCTGGAGACCCAGGATCAAATCTCATGTCGGGCTCACTGCATGGAGCCTGCTTCTCCCTCTGCCTGTGTCTCTGCCTCTCTCTCTCTCATGAAAAAAAAAAAAAAGAAAAGAAATAATATCAACCACAACCTAAATAAATTTCACCCTAGATGATCCTGATGAGGTCAGAGATCAGAAAATGAAAACAAATATCAGAACAAAATAATAAAGAAGACCACTAAAGTGAAAAACAAATTTTAAAACAAAGTAGTAACAAATAAAAGGCCAAAAACCCCAAAGAAAAGAAAAAAAGAAGAGAAAAATACAAAAGTAAAGAAGAAAAAGAGTAAAAAGAAAAAAAAAAGGAAGAAAAAGGGGGGGGACTGGGAAATGGAGGTGGTGAAGAAGTTGTAGTGGAGGGAGAATGCAGTCTACCTAAGGGGTCCTAGAGGGTGATCCTCTTGGTTCTGACTGTATTAAGTTCTGTATGCTAGAAGATGCTGAATCCCAAATTTATATAAACCAGCAATACTTGTAGAAAGCCCCAACATTGACCACCAAAACATAAACAAGATAAAGAGTGGGACAGAATGGGAATGAAGAGAGAATATATTCTCATAGAATGGAGCAGCACATTATTCCACTTGGTTCTGGGTGCGTGCTGGTCATGTTTTAGAAGGTATTAAGTTCTGCCATTGTAGAACAAAACAAGACAGAGAACAAAACAAAAACACAAAACAAAAACCCATATATTGTATATCTTCCAATATATATTGAGTATGTTTAAGGGATTCTAGAAGAGGAAGATATATCTAAGACATATAATTGTAGAAATATGAAAGTCAAAAAGGAAGAAACTTAAAAATGAAGTGGTGGTAAAACATTGTGGTTAAGGTAAGAAAAGAAAAATATTGGAAATTTTTAATCTGATATAAAAATGAGTTTTTTGATCACTGGGTGACTCAACAGTTTAGTTCCTGCCTTTGGCCCAGGGCGCGATCCTGGAGTCCCGGGATCGAGTCCCACATCAGGCTCCCTGCATGGAGCCTGCTTCTCCCTCTGCCTGTGTCTCTGCCTCTCTCTCATTCTCTCTCTCTCTCTTTCTCTTTCTCTCTCTGTGTGTCTCTCATGAATAAATAAATAAAATCTTTTTAAAAATGAGTTGTAATGGAAAAGGGGGAAAAAAGGTTGGGGGACCCTCTAGTTCTAGTTCTAAATACTATAAATCCCTTGACTTTCCCTGGAGCTTTCCAGTGCTACTTGGTAAAGAACTTGCTCTTGCCCTGTTCTTCCAGCTGTCTTGTGGGGGAGGGGTCTGCAGTGCTGAATCTCAGGTGTCTGTGCCTGGGCAGAGCTGCTCTGTCCCTTGCTGGGTCCCAGGCTCAGTGGGAGGTGTCTATCCTATGAGGTCTTTGTTCCCTAGGGGCGCCGCCCCTCCCAGGCACCAGGTGAAACAAGGAGGAAGAATGACAATGGCAGCTGCCAATTCCAGCTCTGGAGTCCCTCCCCACTAGTAATTGATGCAGTCTCCCAGTTCTCACTGGCCTAGGTGCTTGGGGCCGGCGCGGGTGTGCCGATTTGCCTGGCCTCCAGGGCGCCTGGCGGCAGGCGAGTTCTGGCTGTCCGGTGCCCTCCTCACTTCCCCTGTCCCAGGTGGAATGAGGATGGTGGGCTTTGCCCCCTGGTGCCTTGGGACCTGGGGCCCTGTGCGGCTGGAATCGCGCTCCCCGGCCCGCGGCTCCGGAAGGCAGGGGGCACAGACACCTCAGTCTGGAGCGACCGGCCTAACTGGCCTCCCAAATGCCCCACTGGCTGCTGCTCCAGCCCTTTACCGAGATAGGTCCACGGTTTGTGGTACATTCCCCCGGGCGCACCTCCTCTATTAGTGACTCCGGGAAACTGGAGGCTTCACCGTCCTCCTCAGAGTCTGCCCAGTTTCCCTGCTAAGCACTTTTCCATCCAGGAAAATTCCAGTATGGGTTTTTAAAGTTCTCGATGCCCCAGGGCTCGGCTTTACTGTCCTGAAGGCTTTGGCTGCCTCACTTCAGCCTGGCTCCTCGCAGTGCCCCTCTCTCACTTGATTCTTTTTAATTTTATTTTCTTCCACCTTCCTACCTTGCTAGAAGTGAAAACTCTTCTCTCTGTAGTTTTCTGGCTGTTCTCTCTTTAAATCTCAGGTCGAATTCGTAGGTGTTCTGGATGTTTTGAAAGTTACCTAGGTAAGTTGGTGGGGCCGGGCGAGTTCAGGACCTCTAATCTTCTGCCGTCTTGCCCCGCCTCCAGAAGAGGACTTCTTAAATAAGATTAGAAATGGTTATTCTTCTGAGAGAGGAGGGGATACAGGCAAAGTTGCTGTTGGAGGGGATTATCTTAAGAGAGAAAACATTCACTACTAATGATCCATTTTTTTCCCATGGTTTTAAAATCTAAGAGAAAGGGAGGAATTCAGGGAGGAAAGCAGGGAACACTGAAGCTGACTATCCCTGATAGGTATCTGCTTGCCAAGTAAAACTTGTACTATTTTAATGGTAAGATAGACAGAAGTGGAAAGGAAGAGTCTGTCCAAGGCAAGAATCAAAAAAGAGAGTCTCCTACTGCTATGCTGGCTTAATACCAAAAGATTATAGTTTTGGATAAAGTGAACCTAAAAATCTCACTCACCATAAGGAAACTTCAGATACTAACAATAACTGAGCCACTCTCAGGAAGTTTATTTTTTATTTAAGATTTTATGTATTTATTCATGAGAGACAGAGGGAGAGAGAGAGAGGCAGAGACACAGGCAGAGAGAGAAGCAGGCTCCACGCAAGGAGCCTGATGCAGAACTCCATCCCAGGACTCTGGGATCAGGACCTGAGCCAAAAGCAGATGCTCACCCAGGCGCCCCTATAATCCATTTTAAGAAAAAAAAAAATCACTCGAATAGTGTTAATTAATTAATTAATTAATTTGAGAGAGTGAGCGCATGCACAAGTGGAAAGGACAGAGGGAAGGGGAGAATCTCAAGCAGACTCCTTGCTAAGTGAGGAACCTGAGAGGGGGCTCAGTCTCATGACTCTGAGGTCACTCACTATCTGAGCTAAAACCGAGTCCAATGCTTAACCCACTGTGCCACCCAGATGCCCCTCAAGAAATTTATAAGTCTGTACAGCTTGCAGAACAGAAATGTTCCCAGATGAAAAGCCTCAGACACAGCAATAACTAGAAAGAAATGAACTGGCAAATATGTGAGTAAATCTAAACATATATTGGGCGTATCAATAATAATAACAATTTGTGAGATTAATGAAGAAACAAGACAGGAGTAAATGACAAAAATTTTAAAAAATTGAAAAGAAATTAAAAGCCTTAAAATCTAAAATTATGTTCTGGAAGATAGTGCCAATATTTAAATGAAATTTTAATAAATAAATGTTGCAGTTTTCTGGTAATCTATATAAAAACAGAATCAAGCATAAATACTAATTTTTAAAAAGTGGAATAATTTAAAATATTTAATTCTAAAAGAAAATATTTAAAAAGAGGAAAGGAAAACTGAACAAATATGATAAAAGAAAACACACATATGATGAATTAAACCAACTATATCGATAATAGCAAAAAATGTGAATAAGATCAATTCTTTAGCTAAAGGACAAACATGATTGGCCAGGGGTTTTTGTTATTTGTTTTTGTTTGTTTGTTTTTAAGTCTCCACTTTCTTTCTTATTTAAAGGATAAGGAAACACCAAAGTTTAAGAAAAAATGGTAGCACTAAAATATAATAATTAAAAAGCTGCTATCATTTTATTAATAGAAGACAAAATGGACTTAAAACAAGAAAAGCATTTCTAAAAATAACATGTGGCACTTTTTAAAGATAAAATTTGGTATACCTCAAAAGAGAGACTCAAAATATATAAATAAAAAATTGACATGTATAAGGTAAAATACACAAAACAATTAAATTAGAAGATTTTAGCATATTTCCATGAGTAGTTTTGAGAACCAACATTAGTAAAAGAAGTCTGAGAACACAGTTAATAAACATTGCCTAAAAGGCACACAGACCATAATTCTTTATCCAAGATCTATAGAATATACATTCAAGTATGTTGCACTAATAAACGATCTAACCATTCCCTAGACCATAAATCAACTCTCAACAAATTTCAATTTAAAATATGGAATATATTCTATATTCTAAGTACAAAATTTAGTTAAGATAAAAATCAACTACAAAGCTTCCCATAATATTGAAGATTAAGAGATATAGTTTTAAAAATTCATTGATTCAAGAAAAAATAAAAATGAAAATTTTTTGAAGTGAACAATAAATAAAATGCATATCTAAAGTGTTGTGGGATATAGCCAAACAGTACTAATGAAAAATTATAGGCTTGGTATATTAAAAAGTAATGCAATGGAAAATTAAAGAAATATATTTCAGGAAGTTAATAAGAGAAAGAAGAGCAAACTAAACTTTATGAAAGTGAAAGAAAGGCAAAATCAAAGGTTAAGGACAGAAATCAATAAACCAGAAATCAATAAACTAGAAAAGACACAATTAATAGGTAAAATCAACAAAGTGAAAAGTTGTTTTTTTTTTAAATACTAATAGAGGGTAACTCCAGTGGCTCAGTGGTTTGGTGCCACCTTCAGCCCAGGGCATGATCCTGGAGACCCGGGATCGAGTCCCATGTCAGGCTCCTTGCATGGAGCCTGCTTCTCCTTCTGCCTGTGTCTCTGCCTCTCTCATGAATAAATAAATAAAATCTTTAAAAATAAAATAAAATACTAATAGAATTGAAATATCTCTGACAGTATTGTTCAAACCCCCCACCCCCCCCAGAGATGTAGGTAAAATCACCTGTATATATAAAGGAACACACAACGGATATTGGGGACACTGAAAGGTACATAAAGTAAAGGTTTTTGTCAATATTTCACAGTTTAGATTAAATGGAAATGTTTCTTGAAAAAAAAAAAACACATAATGTAGCAAAATTGACCCCTAAAAAGATAGAAACACTTATTAGTCCAAAAAATTAATTTGACTCATTATTCCAAAACTTTCACTTACAGAAAATCATAATCCTAGATATGATGGATTCCTGTCTCACATTTAGGTCTTTCATCCATTTTGAGTTTATTTTTGTGTACGGTATCAGAATGAAGTCCAGGTTCATTCTTCTGCGTGTGGCTGTCCAGTTTACAGAACACTATTTGTTAAAGAGACAGTCTTTTTTCCATTGACTATTCTTACCTGCTTTGCTGAAAATTAGTTGACCAAGGTCCATTTCTGGGTTCTCTATTCTGTTCCACTGATGTATCTATTTTTGTGCCAGTACCATACTATCTTGATAACTGTAGGTTTGTAATATACAGCTTGTGTCTGGAACTGTGATGTCTTCAGTTTTGGTCTTCTTTTTCAATATTCTTTTGGCTATTTGGAGTCTTTTGTCATTCCATATGAATATACAAATTTTAGGATTGTTTGTTCCAGCTCTGTGAAAAATATCAATGGTATTTTGATAGGGATTGCCCTGAATGTGTAGAATGCTTTGGGTCGTATAGACATTTTAACAATATTTGTTCTTCCAATCCATGAGCATGGAATGTTTTTACATTTCTTTGTGTCTTCCTCAATTTCTTTCATGAATGTTCTTTAGTTATCAGAGTATAGATCTTCTACCTTTTGGTTAGGTTTATTCCTAGATATCTTATGGGTTTTAGTGTAATTGTAAAAGGGATTGAGCCTTTTATTTCTCTTTTTGTTTCTTCATTATTAGTGTAATGGAACGCAACAGACTTCTGTATATTGATTTTATATCCTGCAACTTTGCTGAATTTCTGCATCAATTCTAGCAACTTTTTGATGAAGTCTTGTGTTTTCTACATATAGGATCATGTTGTCTGTGAAGAGGGAAACTGACTTCTTACTTGCTAATCTGAATACCTTTTATTTCTTTTTGTTACCTGATTGCTGAGGCTAGGACTTCTAGTATTATGTTGAACAGTGGTGAGAGTGGACATCCCTGTCCTGTTTCTGATTTGAGGGGAAAGGCTCTATCCTTACTCTCTTTAGGGTTTTTATCAAGAAAGGATGCTTTATTTTGTCAAGTGCTCTTATTGCATCTATGCATCTATTGTGAAGATCATTTGGTTTTATCCTTTCTTTTGTTAATGTTATGTATCATGTTGATTGATTTGCATATGTTGAACCACCTCGGAATAAATCCCACTTTGTCATGGTGAATAATCCTTTTAATGTATTGTTGGGTCCTATTAGCTGGTACCTTGGTGAGAATTTTTGCATCCATGTTCATTAAGGTTGTTAGTTTCTAATTCTCCATTTGAGTGGGGTGTTTAGTTTTGGGATCAAGTAATGCTGACCTCCTAAATGAGTTTTGAAGTTTTCCTTCCCTTTTTTTTTTTTTTTTTTTTTGGAGTAGTTTCAGAAAACTGACATCAACTTTTCTTTAAATGTTTGATAGAATTCCCCAGGGAAGCCATCCAGCCCTGGACTTTTGTTTGTTGGGAGATTTTTGATTACTGATTCAATTTCTTTGCAATCACTTCCTTTTGATTACTATTCAATATACTTTCAGATTTTCTATTTCTTCCTATTTCAGTTTTGTTAGTTTATACTTCTAGGAATGCATCTACTTCTTTCAATTGCCCAGTTTGTTGGCATATAATATTCTCTTATAATTGTATTTGTTTGGGGTTAGTTGTGCTCTCTCCTCTTTCATGCATGATTTTATTTGTTTGGGTCTTTTTGCTTTTCCTTTTCATAAGTATAGCTAGGGATTTATCAATTTTATTAATTCTTTTTTATTAGTTTCATTTATCTGTTTTAAATTCCATATCATTGATTTCTGCTGTATCATAATAAAAACTTTAAACAAATTAGATAAGGAAGGAATTATTTCATCATAATAAAGGACATATATGACATGTCCACAGCTAACATTATACTAACCATGTCTCCAAAGTTCCTACCTTCCTCTAAGTGGTCTCCTCTCCCTCTAGTTGTGTAGTTTGCCCTGTCAGTCCTTAGGTCACTTTCTAAGGAGTATTCACTGACTTGATTTTTATCTGGCTGAGTTCATGGAACAAAGCAAACCTAGGGTCCTCCTACAATACTGCCATCTTAGCTCTGCAAAACTGGGAATAGCAGTATGGGTATCACATTTCCTTATTTCAAACTTTATTACAAAGCTATAGTAAGTAAAACAGTATTGTATTGGCATAAAAACAGACATGTAGTCCAGTGGAGTAGAATTGAGAGTCAATAAATAAATTTGCACACATACAGTTAACTAATGTTTGACAATGTACTCAAGTAGACTCAATGGAGATATATAGCTTCTTCAATAAATGGTTGTGGAAAAACTAGATATTCATATGCAGAAGAATGAACAACCCTTATCTTACAGAACTCACAAAAATTAAGTCAAAATGGATTAAAGATGTAATCATAAGAACTGAAACTATAAAAAAAAATCCTATGAGAAAACACAGAGGAAAATCTTCCTAATCTTTGTTTTGGCAATATCTTTTTGGATATGACTGCAAAGTATAAGCAACAAAGGCAAAAACAAACAAGCTGGATATATCAAAGAAGAAGCTTCTGCACAACAAAAGAGGATCAACAAAATAAAGACAACCTATGGAATAGGAGAAGATATCTGCAAGCCTTTATTAGATAAGGGGTTAATATCTAAATATATAAGGAACTTGTATAACACAATAGAAAAATCTGATTTAAAAATGGGCAGAGGACCTGAATAGATATTTTTTCAAGGAAGACATACAAATAGCTAAGGTACATAAAAGATGTTCAACTCACTAATCATTATATAATTATTTATCATTACCAATCATATTTATATTTGTGGTACACACATATATACATACATATGTAATAAATCTACTAATCAGAAAAATGTAAATTAAAACCCTATAATACACAATAACAAACTACTGATATTGACTAGGATACAAAATAACTTCTTTACAAGAAGTAATTATTCTTATAAATACATATAAATTGTATGTGTTTGAGTATTTACAAGAAGTAATTAGAGTTATTTTACAGAAATAAAATTTACCATTTAGCCAGTTTTGGGTGTGAAGCCAGTGGCATTAAGTATATTCCATTATATTTCAATCATCATCACCGCATACCTCCAGAACTTTTCATCTTCCCAAACTGAAGCTTTATTCATTAAGCAACTGCCTTGCCTCAGTCTTTATAAATCTGACCACTCTAGGTAACTCATATAAATGGAATTATAAAACATTTATCTTTCTAGTGTCTGGTTTATATCACTTAGTATATTTTCAAGTCTCATTCATGTTGTAGTATATGTCAGAATTCCCTCCCTTTTAAAGCTGAATAATATATGCATGATATTGTATGCATATACCGTACTTTGTTGATCCTTTCATCTGCCAATAAACACTTGGACTATTTTGATCATTGTGAATGATGCTGCTATGAAAGTGGATTTATAAATATCTGTGTAATTCACTGCTTTCAATTCTTTTGAGTATGTGTCCATAAGTGGAATTCCTAGAATATATGACAAGTTATATGTTTTGAGGAGCTGTCAATAGCAGCTGAACCATTTTACATTTCCATCAGCGATGTACAGAATTCTAATTCATCCACATCCTCACCATCTCCTGTTATTTTCTGTTTTTATTTCATTATTAATAGCAATCTTAATGGATGTGAAGTTATATCTCATTGTCACTTTGATATGCATTTCCCTAATACTGGTTTGATTTTAAGCAGGAACAATTTACAAGCCCCGTTCCAACTACTGCCCCACCCCTATACCCTTACTCCTTTCCTTCTTTTAAGCAAGTAACATTGTCAGTATCCAAATGACTCCAGAATCTTCTGAGTAGATTTCCCCATTAGCATCTATCTAATGCTTTTTTACCAAAAAGCATTGCACGCTCAGTCATATTAAGGTTTTAATTATTCATATAATTTCACAATATAAGTGACAACTCTGCTTAGATCCTTCCTTTAAGGTATGATATGCCATATACTCAAGTGAGAAGAAAAACTCACCTTTACTTCAAGCTGTTATCCTGCACTCATAACAACTGAAAGATATTGGGGATCCCTGGGTGGCTCGGTGGTTTGGTGCCTGCCTTTGGCTTAGGGCATGACCCCTCAGTCCCGGGATGGAGACCCACATCGGGCTCCCTGCATGAAGCCTGCTTCTCCCTCCGCCTGTGTCTCTGCCGCTCTCTGTATGTCTCTCATTGATAAATAAATAAAATCTTTAAAAAAAACAAAAACAAAAACAAATGAAAGATATTGAGGATTCAAGGTTCTTTTGACCTTAGTTTGAAAGTAAAAAAAAGAACTGGGAAATATTTTCTTGCTACCTCAGAGCCAAAGACTCTTGGTCGGTACAACTTTGTGAAGTTCTTTTCAGCTAAATCCATGGGGGTGAGACTTCTGTGGAGGTCCTGAAGTGTTGAGGACACGGTGAGTACAACACCTCTCATCTCAGCTATGCAACCATTCAGAGGAGACCAAGAGGAGGCTGTCACCTTGAACTGAATCCAGTTTAGAAAAAATGAGCATAAAGCTAGGGGACAATTTCCTCTATAAATCCTGCAGGCAGAGTATGTAGACTGTAACCTTCTTATCAGTTTATTTTAAAATTCTGGTAGAAGTCAGCACATTTTTAAAAACACTTAAGTCTATTGTTTTCTTCTTGTGGCAAAAGTGCTAAAGAATTTTAAGCTCTTCTGGCAGCACCCTAACTCTTAGCCAGATTAAATTTCTTTCCTTCATAGATTCCCTGAGGCATCATTATAATGAAAAAGCAGGCACCAGAAAAACACTTAACCCAGTTGTATCTGGAGAAAAAGTCACTTTTTGAATGATCCATGTAAAAATCTGGACACATTTTATTTTCATCACAACTCTGCAAACATTCTCATCTCCAGTGGATACTAGTGAACTACTGCCCTCTAAAGGTCATGACCTTGAGCACCAGTGTTTTTCCTTAAAAATAAGACTAGAGTAATACTAATGACTACTTTCAAGAAGCCTGAAAATGAAAGCTGCAGAAGTGTTTCCTGGACTCACTCATGAGATTTACTTATTTAAATTTCTCTAACAATTATCCCTAAGTTTTGCTAACTTCTTCATTGGCCTACTTAATTCTTGAGATTCTCCTTCATTCTGGACTGATTTCTTTCATCCTTCATCCTGTCTTCAGCCAGAAGAGGAGATGAATACTTAGAGTTTGGAGCATGACCTGAGTGAGGGAAATGCTATTGTGTTATTCTAGTTAATTGCCTTCCTCAATAGATTTTACTTTCTCGGAGGATAAGGACTATTGGAGGCATATATTAGGCTATTGTTAAATTATTAAGTAAATTACTTCTGTACAAAATAAAATGATTAGTTTTCTTATACTTTTGCCATCTAATTATTTACTTACCTTTCTTCGAAGCTCTTTCTATTATGATGTCACATCATGTTACTTATTTTTTCTTATGTTACCTTAAGGTGCTTTTTGTTTCAACTGATTACTTGTTTTGACATTTCCTATCTTATCTTATTTTCACATTTCCTGAGACTCTTCTTATGACACCACATTTGATAACCATTATTTTTATTTGTAAATTATTCCATATAGACAAATTTCCAAATGAGTAAATGGACAAGTAGCTCAGTTGTATATTTGTCCTTTAGAATAAAATGATATAGATATTGATGAGGGCATAAAACAGATTGAAATCTCTTTAATATAGTACTTTCTGAGAAAGGATTACCATCTATGGGAACTGACTTTGACGCATGAAATTTGATTTTGGTGGTAATGAATATATGACACAACATGGTTACATAGTTGCTTAACAGTGAAACATTTTATTTTAGAACAGTTTTTATTTTCCAATGAACTTCTTTTAAGTTTCTATTAATGTTTTCAGACCAATTCTGCATGATAGCTACAATAGGTTCAAACATCCTTATTTCATATTCCCCGTATGAATGAAATCATATGTTTGTCCTCCTCCAATTGACTTACTTCACTCAGCATAATACCCTCCAGTTATATCCATGTCGAGCAAATGGTGGGTATTCATTGTTTCTAATGGCTGAGTAATATTCCATTGTGTGTGTGTGTGTGTGTGTGTGTGTGTGTGTGTGTATCACATCTTCTTTATCCATTCATTTTCTGATGGACACCAAGGCTCCTTCCACAGTTTGGCTATTGTGGACATTGCTGCTATAAACATTGGGGTGCAGGTGTCCTGCTGTTTCACTGCATCTATATCTTTAGGGTAGATCCCCAGCAGTGCAATTGCTGGGTCATAGGGCAGGTCTATTTTTAACTCTTTGAGGAACCTCCACACAGTTTTCCAGAGTGGCTGCACCAGTTCACATTCCCACCAACAGTGCAGGAGGGTTCCCTTTTCTCCGCATCCTCTCCAACATTTGTGGTTTCCTGCCTTGTTAATTTTCTCCATTCTCACTGGTGTGAGATGGGATCTCATTGTGGTTTTGATTTGTATTTCCCTGATGCCAAGTGATGCAGAGAATTTTCTTATGTGCTTGTTGGTCATGTGTATGTCTTCTTTGGTGAAATTTCTGTTCATGTTTTTGGCCCATTTCGTGATTGGATTGTTTGTGTGTTGGGCGTTTAATTTAATAAGTTTTTTATAGATCTTGGATACTAGCCCTTTATCTGAGACATCTTTATTTCATAGATAAAATAATAAATATAAAGTTTTTTTTTAAGATTTATTTATTCATGAGAGACACAGAGAGAGAAAGAGAGAGAGAGAGAGGCAGAAACACAGGCAGAGGGAGAAGTAGGCTCCTCACAGGGAGTTAGATGCCAGGAATTGATCCCAGATGCCAGGATCACATCCTGAGCCAAAGGCAGATGCTCAACCACTGAGCTACCCAGGTGTCCCAAATATAAAGATTTAAGTATACTTACTCTATGGGCATCTTGTATATTACCTTATATGTAGTAAATATTCACCACATCCTTCAAGGCTTTATTCATTTATCAACATTGATTCGGCTTTTATTGTCATGCTAGCATTGAGAATACAATGAGATACAAAAAATATAATAAAAAATATGACACTCTTGGGCCACCTGGGTGACTCAGGCAGTTAAGCATCTGACTTTGGCTCAGATCATAATCTCAAGATCCTGGGATTGAGTCCCACATGGAGCTCCACGTGAAGCCCAGTGTCAGGCCCCAAGTGGAGCCACCATTGGGTCCCACAGGGAGACACAGTCAAGTCCCCATCAAGCTCCGCATGGAGCCCCACATCTTGCTCCACACTTATCAGGGAGTGTTCTTGTTTTTCTTACCCTTCCCCTGCTCATACTCTCTCATTTTCTCTCAAAAAAATAAATAAAAATTCTTTTAAAATATTACTTACTCTTAAAGTGATCATATTCTATTTGGAAATTGACAATAACATCATAGCAATGCATTTCAACCTATTATTGATTACAATTATGGTAGAATAAGGTGTCTGTTTAGGGAAAACATATAGATTTTGTTGTTGGATTACAACTGACAGGGAAAACCCAAATTGGAAGCTGATAAAATGGAGGGCACAATTATTTTAATTACTTTGTATGGCTTTCATAGACCTATAAAACTAACTGGTGAACAAATTCTGAAACAACTTTTTCTGAGAACCTGAAGTACTTGTTAGAATGAATTATTCTTCCTTCAATGGAAAAAGAAAACCATAAATAGAAGAATGTTAATATCCTTCCATGCTGTCTCTGGTCCACTGTTATAGAATACCTCAACAACACTGAAAGATTAAGTTAGTTACTATATTACTGAAATGTAGTCTGGGGTCTCTAGAGTTCTTATATCCGTTTGTGACTCTTCTCACAATTTTTGCTGTAGTGAAGAACAGAGTCCAGGGAGAGTACCAGAGCCTCAATAAAGGAAGTGGAGAGTCTGGGTAATCTAGTCCTTCTCTCATTCTCAGCCACACCTCCATACTACACAACTCCTGCCAAGGTCTCAAATATTTCTTATCCACAACTTGGTGGCTCATCTAATGCAAAGACACTGTTCATCATCAAAATGTCAACCATAATAGAAAGTTGAGAAAGGATAAAGTGACATTACTCATGTGAATAAAGACAGCTACATGAAGAAAAAATTTAAAAATCCTAATTTTTATGATGTCTCATGTAGCTTCATTTTGTTAGGTTGGCTTATTTTCTCCTTTTATATATTTTCCAATTTTCAGATCTTTCATTGGCCCAAGGTGGCCTATTTATTTTTCTTTGACTGCGTATCTTACAAAATGACCTTTTATGAGAACTTCCATCCCCTGTTTGAGAAAATCAAGAGTTAGGTCCACTCTTGATACAATGTTATCTTACAATTCTTTTGTTGCCTATTAAGATGATTAGACCTACTTGCAGAAGATCTATCATTTACTTTTTTAAAAGACTGGGCTGATGTTTGGGAGAGTTGAGTTCATTTCTGTGGAAAACTGCTCAAAATCCAAATTTACATCTCGCTTCACCTAGAGCCAGAATGTCTACTCCATAAAAACCCAGACTGTAAAGAATCCAAGTAAAAGTGGGCTTAGAACCAGGAAAAATGTTTCAAGTCTGCCAGTGAAGCCACTGTAAGTATGATCCATATGAGTCATTAAGCCAAATAATGATGGAACTTATTTTATTCTACTCATGAAATATTTTACTTTTCAGTGCACTCTTATACACCTTTCCATCTTGTTTTCAGACGTATTGTTCAAGGAAGGTAGAACAGATATAGGGATATTAAACTGACAAGCAAGGAAACTGAGGCAATTTGCATAAAATCTTATGTTCAGCTAACAGCAGGACAAGGACCATTTTCCTTACAGGCAAAACATGTTTTTTGGTTTGGTTTGGTTTGGTTTGGTTTGTTTTCTTCTACTTAGACCAGTTGGAGCAAAGGAATTTGACATATTATACAAACTGCTATCTCTTTTGGTAACTATAAAAAATTGTGGCTCTTTGTTCCAAAATATTTAACAAACATTTCTATACTTTTCTATTTCAAATAGTATGATTACCAGAAAATAACAAAATATATTTTAAAATCCCGATAAATATACTGATTTTGTATAATTAATAAACTTGTCAATTATATAATTAATTCATTAGTAACAATTGTCATGTCTGAATTCCTGAAGTCATGTGATATTCTTTTTTTTCTTTCAATTGCATTTAATTCATGCAGAATTTACTCCAGGGCCATAGATTCTGTTTCTTCAATTTCTTCTGGGCTATCTTTTTGCTCTGTGCAGCCTTCTGGTTTAGGAACCATCTGCTCTTTTTTAGAAGGGATCAACTCAATGTGTCAGGGAGAGCTCATGTATGAGTTAATCTGACCATGAACACTGTAAAATGGCCTGGTCAGTTTCATAGGTGCTCTTAAAATTAACACAAAAATTTGAACTTCTTGATATGCATGCTTCTGTAGGGTTTTTGGGTCAAGTAAATAGCAAACCATTTTTGAGATCACCTCAGGCTGCTTATAGAAAGAGTGAAGTAATTTGATATACTTAGACACTACAGTGACCCTGCATTTTTGGAATGTATGAATGGTCCATAAATTTAATTTTGAAAGAATTCAACACAGGAAAACATGTCACTTGCAAAACTATTTCCCACTATTAAGATATATAAAATAGCTTTTCTATCTTTCAGGTTGGTATTTGACTTCAAACTTAATTTTTATTGTGATGATGAATGAGTAGATAACATTTCATTTCCAATTGCAGAAGAAACATAGGATGGCACATCTTCATTGGTTTATTGAAGCTGGTTTAAAGAAATCAAATGTATATCAAAATAATGAAATTTTCTTGGGGATCTCTGAGTGGCTCAGTGGTTTAGCGCTGCCTTCAGCCCAGGGCATGATCCTGGAGTCCCGGGACTCCCTGTATGGAGCATGCTTCTCCCTCTGCCTCTCTCTCTCTGTGTCTTTCATGAATAAATAAATAAAATCTTAAATAAAAAAAAAGAAATTTTCTTAACTATAGAGAACAAGCTGTTGGTTCCCAGAGGGGAAGTTTATGGGGGAATGGGTTAAATAGATGATAGGAACTAAGGAGTGCTCTTTTGTGATGAGCACAGGGTGATGTATGGAAGTGTTGAATCACTATTTTGTGCACGTGAGATTACTATAACACTGTATGTTAACTAATTGGGATTAAAATAAAAGCCACTACTTTTAAAGCTAATATCTAGTCTCTTCTTTCTCTCTTTCACTGTCAACCTCTAAATCCCCTCCAAACACCTGATATTCCTTAATAATAGGAAAAGTGAAATCATTAAGGAAATTTGCTAAAAATATAATTAGCACTATCTCTCTGTTCTTAGGCTGACTTTTGACTCTCCAGAGCTGAAAAAATATTCCCTTCTTATTCTTTATGCCTCATAAAAAACCCTGATTTTAGTGTACACAAAACATCGGGCCTGGTGGTCTGACACTCTTGCCTGAAATAGAAATTCTTATAGAATATATTTTTCTACCTCCTTTACCCTCCTGTGGGCATTTATTACCATATCTTATCAAAGAACTATTCAAGGAGACGTGTGTGTGTGTGTGTGTGTGTGTGTGTAAGGGTGTGTGTTTTCTTTGGCCTTAATGCCATAGATGAAAAGAAAAGGATTTGTGACATATGAGCACTGCTGTTGTCCAGATGGTTGGTATAAAATAGAAAGACAATGGCTTAGAATCGATAGAAAACTTCCTTTCCTGATGAGATGTCATCACAAGTGTCTTCTTTGCTATTGAGTACTTTTTGCACCCACAACTACTAATAGTTTTCATACTTTCTATGCCAAAGAAGGAAGATTATTACTGGGATTTTTAATAGCCGGCTACTAGATAATTAAATAGATTAATGCAAACAAATCACTTTGTATTTAGTATTTATTGCCCTCAACATATGTATTTCTTAACTATAGTTGGTCCCCCACTTCCAAATGACAGCCTAGAGGGAACGTATATAAGCCATAAACATGGGTACATGTTTCTTTCATGTTGTGAAGCTAGAGTCATATGTACTTAACTTGTCATTTTTGTTGTCATTGTTGTTGTTGTTGTTAAAAATCAACCTTTCCTGCCTTTTTTGCTTCTTGCCTATATAGTTCCATGTTAGGGCTTATTTCAAGGATCTGAAATTTATGTGATAAAGGGTAGAGTGAGTCCCTGTAAAATGACAGCCTAATTGGCTACCTTAAGTGTGATTTGCTTTGAAATGTATATATATAATATATATGTACATATATATGTATATATGTATATATAAATGTGTATATATATATATATATTTACAGTGTTTGAGATTTTTGAAATGCTTTTATGTGAAAGGATATAATTTCATACCAAAGATAATCTCCAGGGAAGATAGGAAAAGCATTCTCTCCATTTTAAAGACAAGAAACTAAGACGTAGGGAATCAAGATATGGTTCTTGAATTTTAGATTTCAAACTCTAAATCATATGATTTCACTAAATATTTAATGAAAATATTTGTGCAACACTAAAAAACTTACTATTTATTTGACTTGTTCTTTCAGAAGGGCAAGGATGACAGGAAGAAGGTAAGCTACAGGACAAGACACTAGACATTGAGGCATCTGCACTCTAAAAACTCTGAGCTGCTATCAGGGACACATTAAAATTACAAAAGGTCTATCTTCATGGAGAGAAGAATATAACAGAATGTTACATGACTACACTTTGTTTCACAGTGGGTCAAGGGAGAATGTAACTGATATTTATTAATAGTTTGTACTATTACACTAGTAATTTCATTTACTTATTACTATAAATTTGTGAGTAAACTATTAACCCCGGTTTTAAATAGAAGCATGTACTGATGCTCTTTGAGGTTATTTAGCATGCCTAAGATTACACGAATAATAACTATGAGACTTTTTACTCCAAAGTCAATAGATGAGAGACCTCTAGATGTAAAGAATAGATCACAAGACAGCAAATGAAATAGCAGAACAATCTAGAATTTCCAGATAAAAAATATGGATGGTAGGAAGGTTTGTCACCGGCTTAAGACCAACAAAGGCTCCAATGCCATCTATGTCTCACCCCTTTGGTCAGATTGACTGCCATCAGCAAGCCACTGGCACATATTAATGAGAGAGAAAAAAACTGGGACCAATAAAAGGTTTCTTTGACATTTCTATCCTTTACATGCTTATATTTTATTTCTTTAAAAAAAATTTTTTTTTAATTTATGATAGTCACGGGGGGGGGGGGGCAGAGACACAGGCAGAGGGAGAAGCAGGCTCCATGCACCGGGAGCCCGACGTGGGATTCGATCCCGGGTGTCCAGGATCGCGCCCTGGGCCAAAGGCAGGCGCCAAACTGCTGCGCCACCCAGGGATCCCTATATTTTATTTCTTTATGGCTAAGGAATATCTTAAAATATCTTAGAATCTTCTCAATATTTGGCCATGGAAGAAAGAATTTAACCATACTTTTGGTTCTATGCCTATTTATTTCTTCATTTCAGCTTTTGTTTAATTTTTACTATATGCTGAGAGAAAAGTAAAAATTAAAATATTTACTAGGATAGGAATGCTTTTAAAGCATTGTTTGTAGAAGAATCTGCATCACCTAAATGAAGTTTAAAAAAGATCTCTTGATAATATAAATTAAAAATTGAGAAAACTTGAGGAAATATTCAACATATGTTTGTAGAAAGACTACATAGAAAATGTGGGTGACCTTGACATCTCTCATATCCATGAAATCAATGAAGTATTTCACTAAGTTATCTAATGGAAACAAGAAAATCAATTCTACCAAAATTTTTATTTTTTAGAAGTGTTGTTGCGGCAATTTTAAAGACTGAAATATTTTCCAACAATTCCTCCTTGAAATTCCAAGAGCTTCTCAGATAAATTATGAGCTCTATACCCATCCAGAAATAATAACAAAAAAGGAATCAAAAGTTCATATTACTAAAAGAAAAAAAAAAAGGGAATCTGTTTTTCCATGAAAAATCTCTAGCCAATTTATGTCTCTGTGGGAAACATTTATCTGAAGTAAACAATTTCTGATATTTCTTTAAACATATTTTATAATCTCAATTGTAAAGTATTTCAATCTTAAAAATGTCATTGATTAATCTCTGAAATATTTACTATATGTCATATACTAACAGAATTATTTTACTAAATTGTATATCTTAACAATGATTCATTGTAGGGATTTTAGAAACTTCCCAGGAGTATATTTTTGGAGGCTACATTCAGCCCTCCAGTATCTGCTGCCATGACCATCAACCATCTTCAAAAAACCTATTACAAATAAGCTTCTGAAGAATACATCGTACTGAAGAGGTTATTAAGAGGATATCATTGCACCAATGGCACTATCTATTACAGTCAACTTACTGTATAACTTTCTAATCATTATAGAAAGTAACATACTTCAAAATGATTTTAGATAACCAAAAATCTATGAAATCCTGAGTAATATTTTCTCTTTTTTCATAATGTTATTTCTCCCATAAATTTTATTAGTCTAAGGCTAGGGGCTTTGCATGATTTTCTTTGTATCTGCAGTAACTGAGCTATAGTAGACAATTGACTAAGCATTTGTTCATTTCAGTTAAGCTTATTGAGCAGATATTTGTTACTCATCTTTTGTGCGCATTACACTGGTGGCTTAGTGTGACACATACAGTATTTTCTTATACTTCCTGTGCATAAAAATGTATGCTTGAATTAAAAAATAAGAAAGGCACACACAAATGGAATTATGAGTGTTCCTAGGCCTAAGTAATAGGAAAAATCAGCCTACTTGACTGCAAATTTATGGAGAGCTTTGACAATGTTAGAAAAGATACTGTGGAGAATTCAGAGCTTTCTAGAAATAGTGGTAGATTCCATACATATAGAAAAAGGGAGTGTTCATATTCTGGGTAAAAGGTAGGGCTTGGTCTTTGGAAATACTCGTAAGTTCTTACAGGAAACAGATTAAGATATGGCTGCTAGCAGTTGGTTTATATATAGTAGCTAGTAGAGTCATTTAAAAAATTTTAGCTCAGTGATGCTATAATGGAACCAGTATTTTAAAAGGCTAATTTGGCAGTAACATTCAAGGTAGTTTAGAGCAATTGCAGAGTCCATGCAAGTGGCAATGTTATTTCAAACAGTGAGAGTAATTAGGAAAAATAGTGACCAAATACTTTTACTTTTGGTATATGATGTAAGAAGTCCTCATTTCTACCAAGAAATTATATTAAGTCATGGTACTGAGGCATGTTGAGTTTTAGGGTAAGGATGAGTTATCCAGAGAGCAAGGAGGTGAGTAGGTGACTGAGATAAAGGAAATAAGATTTAGACATTAAATGGGAATAAGTTGTGAAGTTGCAAATATAGATGACTTTTGAGTGGAGAGGGATAAGCTTGGAATAGTCCGGGTCTAAATCTGCAAAAACTTATAAATTGAAAACTGATCAACTCAAGAGGAAGGGATAGGAGAATTTGGACAATATAGTGGTTCAGTCATGAACTGAAATCAGTTTCAAAAAAACATGAGACTGTTCTCAGTAGTTAATACTACAAAATGGTTTTAGTTTCTATCATTTTAAATTAGTAAAATATTTGGATTTAGAGGAAGTAAGCATAAAGACTCAAGTTCTATTTCAGGTTTTATCCCAATACACATATTTAAGACTTCAGGCTGTATTTTGTGCATCCATGGTCACTTCAACCCACTTCAATGCAGTTGAGTTTTAGTCACATTTTCCCAGTTAGAAAATACAAAGCCTTCCAAGTGGAAACGCTGTCTTCTTTGAATCCCACAATGGTTGTGTCTGCTGGAAGTTTAGTCTGCATTATATTATCATTGGGGTAAAATTATCTTTTGAAGAGCCTTTTGCTTACTTAAACATCTAAGCAAAGGAGGAGGCAGCTTATAATAGAAAGCTCTTTTTTCTTTTTTATAGTATTCTAAAAAGCATCTGTAAAGGTGAGATTTAGTTGATTAAAAATGATTTACAGATTTAAGGGAAGATTAAAGGCCATGTATTAGAGTGCCTCCCACACTCCCAATTGAACTAGCAGTGATTCAGAATTTTTTAGGAAAAAAACAAAAATTATTGAGATTTGACTGAAGTCAATGAATATAGAATTCTGTTAAACTTGAAATGATGATTCTAATTTAATCACATGTCCATTCTCTTTTAAGAATAAAGCAGAAATATAAAATATTTTCTTAGACACATGATGGAGACTTAAAAATAGTAGACAACATTTTTAGGGTTTTTTTGTCTTTCCATTCTCTGATCAATTTATTGATGTAACAAATGAAGAAAACTATTCATATTAAAGGACACTATATTTTGAAATGAAGCAGTTCTTGTAGAGTTTATTGAATGCAAACAAAATATTGACTAGGTGATATTTGGATTCTTGAAAAACAAGGGAAAAAACAAATAGTAAATATTAGCAATTTCTAGAGACATATCTTAAGATACAAATTTCACATTGGCAAAATAAGCCTGTCATCTTTTCCCTCTACAAACTTACTTGTCTTGCATCCATTGAAGTGCTAACCACCAACCTCATTCTCCTTTGTTATGCTCCTCCATTACCTACTACTCAGTCTCTTCCAGATGGCTCAGATCAACGCCTATCCTTGTTGTTCCTTCAATCTACACATTAACATCTAGTGTTTCTATTATAATAATATTATAAAGGCCAATCTTAGAGAAGAGATACACTAATAGATAAACGTGTTTGGCTGGACTGCAAGAATATTCTTGTGCAATGGACCAATTATCCAGTGAAATTAGTTAAGACTTAAGAAGGGTGATCCTTCTCAATTCACCCTGCTTGAAATACCCTTTGCAATCTCTGGCTTTTAAGCTCAGCTTAAAAGATATTTCTGTGGATTCACTGGGACCGTTGGGTTGAAAGTAAGGCTTTTTTTTTTTTTTAAGATTTTATTTATCTGTTCATGAGAGACATAGGGAGAGAGAGGCATAGGAGCCTGATGCAGGACTAGATCCCAGGACCCCAGGATCATGACAGCCAAAGGCAGATGCTCAACCACTGAGCCAAAGTGATGCTTTTCTATTTTGTGGTTCCTAACAATTGATTGCACCTCAGTTGTAGCACCCATTACATTTGCTATTAATAATATTCTTATCTTACTCTACTCATAAGATAAACTCCAAGAAATGATCTGGATTTTTCTCCTTCTGTGAATATTATTTTTTAAATTAATTAATATATTTATATAACTATTCTTTATCTATGAAATATGATGGGTTGCATGTATAATATGCTATATGTAGAATTTAATGATTTTTTATTATGAAACTTCATAGTTAATAACATAAATGTATTTCTTTTAAAATTTTATAAATTTAAGTTTAAATTAATTAAAATATTCTGTATTATTAGCTTGAGAGGTAGAAATTACTGATTCTTGAGTTGTAGAAAATGCCCAGTGCTCATTAAATCAAGTGCCCTCCTTAATGCCCATTACCCAATTATCCTTACCCCATCCACCTCCCCTCCAGCAATCCTCAGTTTGTTTCCTATAGTTAAAAGTCTCATAGGGTTTGCCTTTCTTTCTTTTTTTGTCTTATTTTTTCCCTTCCCTTATGTTCATCTGTTCTGTTTCAAAATTCCACATATGAGTGAAATCATATGGTATTTGTCTTTCTCTGACTGAATTAATTTCATTTAGAATGATATTTTCCAGTTCCATGCATGTTGTTGAAAATGACAAGATTTCATTCTTTTTTGATGACTGATACTCCATTGTATGTATATACCACATTTTCTTTATCCATTCATCTGTGGATGAACATCTGGGCTCTTTCCTACTTTGGATATTGTGGACATTGCTGCTATGAACATTGGGGTACATGTACTCCTTTGAATCACTATGTTTCCATTAGAGCGCACTTGTGGGGTCACAGGGTTGCTCTATTTTTTAACTTCTTGAGGAACCTCCACACTGTTTTCCAGAGTGGCTGCACCATACAGCATTCTCATCAACAGTGTAAGGAGGGTTCCCTTTCTCTGCATCCTCACCAACATCTTGTTGTTTCTTGACTTATTATTTTTAGCCATTCTGACCAGAGGTGGTATCTCATTGTGGTTTTGATTTGTATTTCCCTGATGCCAAATGAGGTGGAGCATTTTTTCATGTGTCTATTGGCCATTTGTATGTCTTCTTTGGAGAAATGTCTGTTCATGTCTTCTGCCCGTTTCTTGATTGGATTCTTTGTTTGTGGGGCGGGGGTGGTGGTGGTTGGGGGTTGAGTTTGGGAAGTCCTTTATACATTTTCATATTAGTCCTTTGTCTGATATGTCATTTGCAAATATCTTCTCCCATTCTGTAGGTTGCCTTTTAGTTGTGTTGATTGTTTCCTTTGCTGTGCAGAACATTTTTATCTTGATGATCTCCCAGTAGTTCATTTCTGCTTTTGTTTCTCTTGCCCCTGGAGACATGTCTAACAAGAAGTTGTTGTGGCCAAGGTCAAAGAGGTTGCTACCTGTGTCTTGATGAGTATAGGTTTGTAGTACAGCTTGTGTCTGGAACTGTGATATCTCCAGCTTCGGTTTTATTTTTAACATTCTTTTGACTATTTGGAGTCTTTTCTTGTTCCATACAAATTTTAGGATTGTTTATTCCAGCTCTGTGAAAAATGCTGATGGTATTTTGATAGGGATTGCCCTGAATATGTAGTGCTTTGGGTAGTATACACATTTTAATATTTATTCTTCCAATCCATGAGCATGGAACTTTTTTTATTTCTTTGTAGCTTTCTCAATTTCTTTCAGGAATGTTCTTTAGTTTTCAGGGTATAGATCTTTTACCTCTTTGGTTAGGTTTATTCCTATGTCCTATGGGTTTTGGTGCAATTGTAAATGGGATGTCCTATGGGTTTTGGTGCAAATGTAAATGTGCCCTCTGTGCACCTGGGCATCAATTCCTTGTTTTATATTTCTTCTCCTTCATTGCTAGTATATAGAAATGCTAGTGACTTCTGTGCATTTGTTTTATATCTTGAAAATTTGCTGAATTCCTGTATTGATTCTAGAAATTTTTGGATGTCATCTTTGGATTTTCTACATAGATTATCATGTCCTCTGCAAAGAGTGAAAGTTTGACTTCTTCTTTGCTGATTTGGATGCCTTTTATTTCTTTTTGTTGTCTCATTTCTGAGGCTAGGAATTCTAATGCCTTGCTGAACAACGTGGTAGAATGGGCATCCCTGTCGTGCTCCTGAACATACGGGGAAAATTCTTAGTTTTTTCCTATTGAGTTTAATATTTGCTTTGGGTCTTTCATATATGGCTTTTATGATGTTGAAGTATGTTCCCTTTATCCCTACACAGTAGAGAATTTTTATAAAGACAGGACGCTGAATTTTGTCAAATGTTTTTACTGCATCTATTGAAAACATCATATGGTTCTTGTCCTTTCTTTTATTAATGTGGTGTATAACCTTGATTGATATCCAGGTGTTGAACCACACTTGCAACTCAGGAATAAATCCCGCTTGGTCATGGTAAATAACCCTCTTAATGTACTCCTGGATCCTTTTGGCTAGTATCTTGGTGATAACTTTGTATGCATGTAGTCTGTAATTTTTCCTCAGATTCTGCCCTTAACCCATCTGTTTCCTTGATGTTGGGCACTCCCAGAGCCACAGATCTCCTGTATTTTATCTCTGAGTGGTCACTGGGATTTAAAACTCTAAGTTTTAAAGGGCCTGGCAAGGTGTGGGTCCAATACCTTCCCCTGGAGGAGAGGCTTGGGGTGTGCCCAGCACCACTGTGTCCTCAAAAAAGGTTCAGGGTGCACATGCTAGAGTTTATTGTAATGCTCAGAGAAAAACTGGTCATCAGCCATCTGGGTATGACTTAGTCCCTTACTCCATTCTGTCTGAGGAAAGCAGTTGTACAGAGCCTTGAATCTATTGTGGCAGATAGCAAAAAGCAGTGGCCAGGTTATCTGTGGTCTGCACGTGTCTCTGCCCTATTCAGTTCTGCTGCAGAAAAGTAGCCAATCTGCATGCATACAGAGGTTTAATCCTATCGTGGCTCACAGCAAAAAGTTGTTAAGAGGTTTTCTGCCCTCTGTGCACACCTCTAACCCTACTGTTGAGTGTCACTCAATGGCTCCTGGCTGGCCTTTTGTTCTTGGAGAGGCAAAATAGATTATCCCAAATATAGGGTGGAAGGAAAGTAATCTCTCCCTGTGCAATCCAGGGGATCTCCTCACCCTGGTTTATTGTGTGATCCCTACCACTACACTCTCTCCCACTTTCTCCCTCTCCCTGACTTTGCTCTCCAAAAAGATTCCCTTCCCTTTTCAGCCACACAGCTTTCCTTTTCCCCAGTTCACAGCTCCAAATCTCACATCTGCTACATTCTCTCCCTCCAACGATGATGCCGTTTCTCCAATAGCTGGGATTCATGGGTTCAGGAATTTAGGAGTGAGAATGATAGTGAACCATTCACTATTACCCCTAATGACCCACTTGCAAAATTTTATTTTCTTTTCCCATGACTTTATACTCTGTTGGCCTAGAGGTCTTAATTCCAGAGGGAAGAATGCTTCCACCAGAGACAGAACAATGATTCCATTGAACTGAATGTTAAGACTACCACTTGTCCACTTCGATTGCCTCATTCTTCTGAATCAACAGGCAGAGGGGAGTTACTGTGCAGGCTAGGACAATTTGTCTCAAAAGAAAAATTAATTTACATTATATAAATATGTAATTTACAAAATATAATCTATATTATAGTATTTAAGTTATAGGATGTCAAGGAGAAGAGTAAACATGGTCTACTCAAGGTTATTCTTTCCTCTTCTGGGAAAGGGTTTAGTGTGGTTTTGGCTGTTTGCAAGATAGTTCATCATGTTAGGCAGCATTATGACTTTGCTATTATCTTTATTTGGAGGCCAAATGTGGTTGAAAGAGATATGTACAGGTTCCAAATTGACAAGGGGAGGACTTGTAATGATTGATATAATCAACTTGACTGGCCACATTAAACACAATTTCCAGTCTATTTCTCTGAGTATTGTTTGGGCAAGATTAGTATCTAAATCAGTGGACTCAAAGTAAATTTCCTTCACCAATGTAAGTTGTCATCATCTAATTTTTTGAGTGTCTGAGGAGAACAAAAGGCAGAGAAAGGGAAGATTTGCACCCCATTTTTGTCTTGCCTTACTGCTTGAGACAT
Source organism: Canis lupus baileyi (assembly GCF_048164855.1). Classification (NCBI taxonomy): domain Eukaryota; kingdom Metazoa; phylum Chordata; class Mammalia; order Carnivora; family Canidae; genus Canis; species Canis lupus. Next base: position 4,085,696 of record NC_132842.1, read on the forward strand.
CTCATCCCAGTTTTTCCTGCTCTTATGTTGGGAATTACACCATTGTATCCTCTGATTCTTAGGTCTTTGAATTTGTACTAAGCTACACTATTGAGTCTCCATCTTGCAGGTGGCAGATTATGCTATTACTCAGCCTCCATAATCATGAAGGCCAATTTCTCATAATCTCTCTCTCTTCCTATATATTATGATATATATCATATATTTTATATTTATGTGTTTGTATATATGTATATGTGTGTATGTATTTAAATATATACATATCTCCTATTGGTTCTGATTCTCTGGAGAACACTGACTAATACAGAGGATAAAAATTAAAATTTGGGGCAGTCCAGGTGGCTCAGCAGTTTAGCACCTGCCTTCAGCCCAGGGCATGATCCTGGAGTCCCAGGATCAAGTCCCACGTCGGGGTCCCTGCATGGAGCCTGCTTCTCCCTCTGCCTGTGTCTCTTGCCTCTCTCTCTCTCTCTCTTTCTCAAGAATAAATAAATAAAATCCTTTTTAAAAATTGACATTTGGATTGTATTTCCAAGAAACTTCTTTTTTATATTATTTTTTTTATATTATTTTTTTTTTTAATTTTTATTTATGATAGTCACAGAGAGAGAGAGAGATTGAGTCCAAGAAACTTCTAATGTTAATACTGATATCCTTGAGGGTGTAAGATGGCAGTGGAGTAGGAGGACCCTCGGCTTACTTCATTTCACAAAGACAACTAGATATATATCAAATCACTTTAAGTACCCCTGAAATTGTCCTGAAGAATGGCAAAATGAACTCTGCAGCTAAGGGTAGAGAAGAGGCCACACTGAAGAAGGTAGGAAGTGATGTGACACAGTTTATGAGAGAAACAGATCATGGCCATGGGGAGAGAATGCAATGGGGAGAGAATCAATGTCTTGGAGAAGTACAAGAAAAAGACTAGCACATAAGGGAGCTCACAGGGAAAATGAATGCTCACAGCAGTTGGCTTGGAAAGTGAAAGGGGCTGAATTTCATGAGTTTTTACAACCAGTGCACCTTAAAGCCTGGAGTTTTAAAGGTCATTATGTTTGGCACAGGGAACACCAAGGGCAATGGGGCTTCTATTATAAAGAAGGCAAACAAACAAACCCTGAACATACAATGTAGAAACAGAAATCTGAAGAGCATCTGGGGCACATAGTAGGGATGCTATTTGCTCATTTTGGAGCACATCTCACAGAGACAGCATTCCTAGAGAGACACCTCCAGAAACAAAGGACGTGGCTGGTACAAATTCACTCCTTTGCCCCTCAGTATAAGCACAGGCCTACCTGCAGGAACCAGTGCAGTGCCCATACATGCTACATAACTTGTTTGCACCAAGTCCCACATCCCCACACAGCAGTGGAACTACCCCTCCCAATCAGCCTTCCTCAGTCCTAGCGAGGTGAGCTCCCTTTCCCAGAAGACCAGCCCAACCCCATGCTCACACCACATATCTTGACTCAGGAGTTTTGTGGAGCCTCAGTTCAGGTGGTGATGGCAACAAGTCCCATTTCACAAATAGACCAGAGCACATCTAGTTAAAATATGCCATATTCCGGCCAGGGACAAATCCCTGCCAAGAGTGCAGGTTTGAAGGATAAAACAGCCAGAACAAAAGAACAGAGCATATGCAGTAGACTTTGGAGACTCTCAGAAATACCAGGCCCTGGGAAACAGGGGACACTATACTGCAGGAGACTATAGGCCCTCTATTTCATAAGGTCATTACCTTCAAGAATAGGGCATGGAGATGACTTACCCAACACACAGAAACAGGCACAGAGACTAAGACAAAATGAGAAGACAGTTAAATCTATCCCAAATGAAGAAACAGGATAAGGCCATGGCCATATATTTAAATGAAACAGATATAAGTAACATACCAAATAGAGAATTAAAGTAATGATTATAAGGATACTCATTGGACTTGAGAAAAGAGTGGAAGACATGAGTGAGATCCTTAACATAGAGATAAGGAATAATGTAACAAAGATACAAAGCCCATTAAAGAAATGAGAAACATTCTTGATAAAATGAATAGCAGGATGGAAGTAGAGTAATGAATTAATGATCTAAATGACAAAGTAATGGAAAGTAATCAAACTGAACAAAAAAGAAAAAAAATTATGCAAAATGAGAATAAATTTAGAGAACTCAGTGACTCAATCAAACATAATAACATTCAGATTACAGCAGTTCCAGGAGAAGAAAAGAGAAAAAAGAGGGCAGAAAACTTATTTGAAGAAATAATATCTGAAAACTTCCCTTATCTGGGGAAGGAAACAGACATCCAGATCCAGGAGGCACAGAGAAGCCTGATTGAAATCAACAAAAGCAGATTCACACCAAGATGTATTGTAATTTAATTAGCAAAATATAATGATGAAGAAAAATATTTAAAGCAGAAAGACAAAAGTATACAGCAACTTACAAGGGAAATCCTATAAGTCTAATGAGATCTTTCAGCAGAAACTAGGTCGAAAAAAGTGGCATGATATATTCAAAGTGCTAAAAAGGAAAAATCTGGAAGCAAGAATACTCCATCCAGCAAGGCTATCATGCAAAAATAAGAGAGATAAAGAGTTTCACAAATAAATATTAAAGATCATGGTCACTAAACCAGCCCTGCAAGAAATATTAAAAGGAACACTTTGAGTGGAAAGGAGAGACCAAAAGTGAAAATATAAAAGTAGGAAACACAAAAACAGTAAAAATGAATATTTTGGTAAAAATTGATCAGTGAACTCACAAAATATCTCCAAAATATGGGGAAGCAAGGAGAAAAGAATGAATTCAAACATAAATGACCATCAACTTAAGGTAGACTGTGTTATGCAAAAGCAGTTATATACAAGCATAATGGTAACCATATATCAAAACCATTAATAAAGAATAGAGAAAGAAATCCAAATACACCACTAAAGAAGCTCAGTAAACCATGAAAGAGAGAAAACTAGAAAGGATCAGAGAAGATCCTCAGAGACAACCACAAAACAAATAATAAAATCAAATAAACACGTACTTATCAACAAGTACTTTGTACGTGGACTAAATGTTCCAATCAAAAGATAGAGTGACAGAATGGTTAAAAAGAAATCTATATGCTACCTACAAGAGACTCATGTCTCTTGAAGACACCTGCAAACTGAAAATCAGGGGATGAAGAAACATCTATCATGCAAAGAGATGTCAAGAGAAAGTCAGAGTAGCAATACTTTATTGGAGAAAATAACTTTTTAAATATTTTATGTATTTATTTATTCATGAGAGACAGAGAGAGGCGGAGACACAGGTAGAGGGAGAGGCAGGCTCCCCATGGGGAACCTGATGCAGGACTCAATCCCGGGGCTCCAGGATCATGACCTGAGCCAAAGGCAGACTCTTATATGTGGAATTTATTAGTTTCATACGTACAATGCAGTGATTCAGCAATTTTATACACTACTCAGCACTCAGTATAATAAGTGCACTTTTAATCCCACTACTTATTTCAGTCTCCTCTGGTAAGCATCAGTTTGTTCTCTATAGTTAAGGGTCTCTCTCAGCTTGTCTCTTTCTCTTTTCTTTTCCCCTTAACTCATTTGTTTTGCTTAAGCTCCACATATGAGTGAAATCATATAGTATTTGTCTTTCTCTGACTGGCTTATGTCATTGAGCATTACACTCTCTAGCTCTTTCCACATCGTTATAAATGTCAAGATTTCATTCTTTTTTGTGGCTGAATAATATGCCATTACATATATATAATATATATTTTATATATATTATATATATATATATAAAACATTTCTAAATCAGTTGATAGACCCTTGGGCGGCTTTCATAATTTCTATTGAAAATAATGCTGCAATAAACATAGGGGTGCATGCATCCTTTTCAGTTAGTGTTTTTGTGTTCTTTGGGTACAATGCTATTTTTAACTTTCTTAGGAAACTTCATACTGTTTTTAACAGTGGTTCACAAGTTTGTGTTTCCACCAACAGTTGTAGGACAGTTTCTCTTTCACCACATTCTCATATCAACACTTGTTTCTTGTGTTGCTGGTTTTTAGCAATTCTGACAGATATGAGGTGGTATCTCATTGTAGATTTTATTTGAATTTTCCTGATGATAAGTGATGTTGGCCTCTTTTCATGTCTCTCTCTTAGCCAACTGAATATCTTCTTCAGAGAAATGTCTGTTCATGCCTTCTGCCCATTTAAAAAATGTTTTCATTTTTTTAATTTAAATTCAATTTGCTAACACTGACCCAGTGCTCAACCCATCAAGTGCCCTCCTCAGTTCTGCCCATTTTAATTGGATTATTTGTTTTATGGATGTCGAGTTTTATAAGTTCTTTGTATATTTTGGATACTAATCTTTTATCTGATATGTCATTTGCAAATATCTTCTCCCATTCTGTAGGTTGCCTTTTAGTTTTGTTGATTGTTTCCTTCACTGTGCAGAAACTTTTTATTCTGATGAAGTTTCAATAGTTAATTTTTGCTTATGTTTTCCATGCATCAGGATACATGTCTAGAAAAAAGTTGTTATGGCAAATGTCAAAGAAGTTACAGCCTGTGATATAATTTAAAGTCTGGAACTGTAATGCCTCCAGCTTTGCTTTTCTTTTTCAACATCACTTTGGCTATTTGAGGTCTTTTGTGGTTTCATACACATTTTAGTTTTGTTTGTCCTAATTCTGTGAACAATGCTGCTGATATTTTGATAGGGATTGTATTAAATGTGTATGTTGTTTGGGAGATATAGACATTATAACAATATTTGTTCTTCTAATTCATGAGCATGGAATGTCTTTCCATTTCTTTATATCATCTCAAATTTATTTCATCCACAGTTTATGGTTTTCAGAGTAAAGGTCTCTTGCCAGTTTTATTAGATTTATTCTTATGTATCTTATTATTTTAGGTGCAATTTTAGATGGGATTTTTAAAATTTTTTCTTTCTGCTGCTTCACTCTTTACTGTTAGTATATAGAAATGCAACAGATATCTGTACATTGATTTTGTGTCCTCTGACTTAATTATCTTACCAATTCTAGCAGTTTTTGCTGGAGTCTTTTGTGTTTTCTATATAGAGTATCATGTCATCTGCAAATAGTGGAAATTTAATTCCTTACCAATTTGGATACCTTTTATTTCTTTTTGTTATCCAATTGGACTACCAGTAATATGTTGAACAAAAGAGGTAAAAGTGTACATTCTTGTCTTGTTCCTGATAGAAGAAAGCATCTCAAGTTTTCCCCTTTAAGGATGATGGTAGTTGTGGGTTTTTCATATATGGCCTTTATTATGTTGAGATATGTTTTCTCTGAATCTACTTTGTTGAGGGTTTTTATCATGAATGGATGTTTTACTTTGTCAAATGTTTTTTTCTACACCTATTGAAATTATTATATGGTTTTTAGCCTTTCTCTTACTAATGATGTGTAGGACACTGATGTATTCTATTGATTGATTGCAATTATTGAACTGCTTTTGCATCCCAGGAATAAATCCTCCTGGATTGTAGTGAATTATTTTTTTAAAAAGTATTGTTGGATTTAGTTAGCTAGTTATATTTTGAGGATTTTTACATCTCTTTTCCTCAGAGATACTGTCCTGTAGTTCTCCCATTCTCTTTCTTTTTTTTTGGGGGGGGGCAGGGGTGGAGAGGTTGTTGTTGTTGCTGCTGTTTTGATGAGTGTGGCTAGAGTTTTATCAATTTTGTTTGTCTTTTCAAAGAAACAGCCCCTAGTTTTATTGTTCTGTTTGATTGATTTTTAGTTTCTATATCATTTCGTTCTGCTCTAATCTTTATTTTTCCTTCCTTCTACTCATTTTGGGTTTTGTTATTTTTCTTATTCTTTTAACTGTAGGGTTAGGTTGTTTATTGAGATTTTTCTTGCTTTTTGAGGTAGGATTGTATTGCTAAAAAACTTCTCTCTTAGAAGGGCTTTTGCTTATCCCACAGATTTTGGACCATTTAGTTTTTTTTTTTTTTAATTTTTATTTATTTATGATAGTCACACAGAGAGAGAGAGAGGCAGAGACACAGGCAGAGGGAGAAGCAGGCTCCATGCACCAGGAGCCCAACGTGGTACTCGATCCCAGGTCTCCAGGATCGCGCCCTGGGCCAAAGGCAGGTGCTAAACCACTGCGTCACCCAGGGATCCCCATTTTGTTTTTATTTTTAACTGTTTCCTTTTTCTTTTCTTCCTTCATTTCTGGGTTGACCCTTTCATTGATTAATAGCATGTTATTTAACTTCCATGTATTTATGCTCTTTCCAGATTTTTTCTTCTGGTTGATTCTAGTTTTAAACCATTATGGTCAAAAGCAATGAATGGTATGACTTTGAACTTTTTAAAATTTGTTGAGACTTCTTTACTGGCCTAAAATCTTATTTATTCTGAAGAATGTTCCATGTGTACTTGAAAGGAATATGTATTCTACTATTGCAGGATGAAATGTTCTGAATATACCTGTTAAATACATCTGGTCCAGTGTTCATTCAAAGTCACTGTTTCTTTGTTTATTTTATCTTTGGATTATCTGTCCATTGATGTAAGTGGGTGCTAAAGTCCCCTACTATAATTGCATTATTTTTTTTTAGTTCCTATATATTGGGACTAATGTTTTACATATTTGGGTACTCCTATTTTGAATCCATTAACATTTACATTTGTTATATCCTCTTTTTGCATTGTCCCCTTTATTATTATATAGTGTCCTTTATCTCTTGTTACAGTCTTTTTTAAAATCCACTTTGTTCGATATAAGTATTGCTACCATCACTTTTTTTTTTGACATCCATTTGTATACTAAATGTTTCTCAATCTCTTCACTTTCAATCTGTAGATGTCTTTAGTTCTGAAATGGGTCTCTCATAAGAAACATATTGATGGGTCTTGTTTTATCCACTCTCTCACCCTATTGCATTTGACTGGAGCTTTTAATCCATTTATATTCAAATTAGTTATTGGTAGATATGTATTTATTTGTTATTTTGTTATATGTTTTTTGTTTTGTGGTTGTTTTTGTAGTTTTTCTCTGATCTTTTTTTCTCCTGATTGCTTTCATGGTTTGTGGTCTTCTTTAGTGATATACTTGGGTTCTTTACTCTTTATTCTTATGTATTACTGGTTTTTGAATTGTGATTACTGTTAGTTTTGTATGTAACATCTTCTGCATATAACTATACTAAATTGGTGGTTGCTTGAGTTTGAACCCTCTCTGCCCTGCTCCCCAGGTTTTATGTATATTGTATCATATTTTACATCTTTTTATTTTGTGAATCCCTTGATTTTTACAGAAATAGCTATTTTTACTGCTTTTTTGTGTCCTATTTTCATACGTTTACTTATGGTCTCTCCTTTCCACTCAGAGTCCACTTCAATATTTCTTGTTAGGGAAGGTTTAGTTGTCATGAACTCCTTTAGTTTTTGTTTAAGAAATTTTTTATCTTTCCTTATATTCTTCCTAAACAGAGTATTCTTGGCTGTAGGTTTTTCTCTTTCAACACTTTGAGTATATCATGCCACTTTCTTCTGGCCTAATGGTGTTTTCCTTAATTGTAAGTGTCTTCTTTTCTTTTGCTGCTTTTTCCACCCCTTATCACTACTCTTTGCTATTTTAATTACTATGTGTCTAGGTGTGTCTAGGTATGGTTGAATTTTGCAGGGGGATCTTTGTGCCTTCTGGATCTAGATATCTGTTTCCATCTCCAGATTAGGGTTGTTTTCTGCTACTATTTCTTCAAATAATTTTTCTGTGCTCTTTTCTTTCTCTTCCTTTGAGATCCCTAGAATGCAAATGTCATTATGCTTGATGGAATTACTGGGTTCCCTAAATCTATTCTTATTTTGCATATTTTTTCTCTCATTTGCTCAGCTTGATTACTTTCCATTACTCTGTCCTATAGGTCATTAATTTATTCCTCTGTTTCCTCCATTCTGCTATTTATTCCATCACGTGTATTTTGAAATTCATTGTTTGTATTCTTCATCTCTGATTTGTTCTTTTTTTATCTCTTTATTAAGGGTCTCACAGATTTCTTCCTCTCTTTTCTCAAGCCCAGTGAGTTTCTTTATGACCATTAGTTTAAATTATTCTCTACTAGTTATATTACTTCCCTCTGTTTTACTTAAGTGTCTTGCTGTGGCTTTGTCCTATTCTTTTATTTGGGATGTATTCCTCTATCTTCTCTTCCTGTCTAACTCTCTATGTCTGTTTCTCTGTGTTAGGAAAGTTAGCTATGTCTCCTGCTTTTGTAAGTGATGAGATTATGAAGAAGAGTTCCAGAAATGCCCTGTCGCACAGTGTCTCATTACTCAGGACCTGGCACTTTAAGAAGTGTCCTCTATGTGTGTTGTGTGTTCCCTGCTCTTGTGTCTGGACCACTTTTTACTTTAGTCCAGTTTTCTGTAGAGGCGCCCTTTATATGGTGTGGGTGGTATTTGCTACCTGGCCAGGTAGGGTGTATTTTTTTTTTAATTTTTATTTATTTATGATAGTCACACACACACGAGAGAGAGAGAGAGGCAGAGACACAGGCAGAGGGAGAAGCAGGCTCCATGCACTGGGAGCCCGACGTGGGATTCGATCCCGCGAAGGCAGGCGCCAAACCACTGCGCCACCCAGGGATCCCGGTAGGGTGTATTTAATAAGGTGTATGCTGGTGTGTTTATGAAATGAGACTTGCCCCTACCACCAGGGGAACTGAGGCCTGCAAACACGTGATGGGGGGAGACATGGTGTTCACAGGGTTTGCACCAGTCTTCTAGGGGAGGGGAACTACAGTGCTGGCGCTGAGGCAAGCATAACTGGTAAGAGCAGATCCACTGAAGTATGGGGCTATAGGGCTTGTTGTATGCAAGTTAGGTATTGAGTGTTGGTGCTACGCTGTTTCCTGCATGTAGCTGTATGTTTATGCTGGGGGTGGGAAAGGTAAATGGTCTCTGCCAGCAATTTTTTTCTGGGGTATCTCCCTGAGATCTCTGACTCACTGGGACACTCTCTGAGATAAATAAATAAGTCTCCTTCCTGAATTCCCCAGGCATTTCTCAAATTGCTGCTTGTATGCTATATTTCTATGGGCTGTTTTGTTGTGCTGTGTTTTTAAGGGGAAAGACTCAGCTTCTTTAAGCCCTCCAGGCTCTCCCAGAGCCAAGCCTGCTGATTTTTAAAATTCCAGGCTTTAAGCCCTGCTGTTTGTAAGAACTCAAGAAATTTGGTCCCTCTTGCTTTCAAACCAAACGTTATGGGTATCTGCCTTCCTTGTGTAGGCTCCATTGTATGATACTGTTTCTTACTCTTCTCCATGCTTGCAGCCATGATCTTTTTTGCTCTAAATCCATGTCTCTGCTCTTCCCACCTTCTTGGATGTGGCATCTTCTATACCTTTTGTTATGGAATTTGTTCTGCCAGTCTTAGGGTTATTTTCTGGGTTATTTATGTTGATGTCAGTGTTATCTAAGTTGTATCTGTGGGATGAAGAAAGCCAAGGGTCAGGTCAAAAAAAAAAAAAGAAAAGAAAAGAAAAGAAAAGAAAAGAAAAGAAAAGAAAAGAAAAGAAATCCAAGGGTCTTACTCAGCCATCTTTCCCAAAGAAACTGATTTCTTGAGATGGATACTACTCCTGGTGAATATATTGTAAAGATTGTTGGATGACAAAACAATGACTTCTATTACATGAACTTATTTGTTAAAGCACAGGCAGAGTTTAAGAGGATTGATTCCACTTTTGAAGGAAGCTCTGTGGATAAAATGCTCTCAAGCAGCATCACAGGGTACAGAAAAACGTTTTGTGAAGGGAAGAGTCCATTGATGTAGTGAACTTCATTGCTGTCACCTCAACCTTTAGCAACCACCACCTTGATAAGTCAGCAACCACCAGCATCAAAGCAAAATCCTCCCCCAGGAAATAAGTTACCATTTGCTCAAAGCTCAGTTGATAGTATTTTTTAGCAATAAAGTATATTTTAATTGAAATATATACATTTTTAAAGACATAACGCCATTTCACACCTAAGCATTACATTATAGTGTAAACATTGCTTTATATGTACTGAGAAAGCAAAAAAAGAATTCATTTGATTTCTTTATTGTGATACTCACTTTATTGCAGTAGTCTGGAATGAAACCCATGTTTTTCCAAGGTAAACCTGCACAAACACTTTTGATATCTATAGTGCTTCCTTGGGAATCTAGTGAGTTTTGGTCCACTTATATTTTGACCTAGAAATGAAAAAGCCTAAGCTTTACTAAGAAAAATAAATCCTTTATGGTTGCAAAAATTATTGATTTAACATCATCCGGTAGATCTATATTTGTACACAGAAAATATCTTCATGCCATAATTTTCCAGTTAGAGTTAAAACCACTTTTCTCATTGCTTTTATCCTTGAGTACCACCAAAACCATAAACTCCAGGTAAATTTTCTCTTGTATATTGCTACTCTGTTTGTTTTATTATTCTTTCCCAAACTCAGTCTTCCTCTGTTTCTGTTCAGAACACCCATTTCATTTTCATACATTGACCATTGCAATGAAATCGCTTTATATTCTAATTTTTCATCACAACCTCTCTCTTCCACTTTTCACATTTGGTCTGTTTTTCCCCCACTTTTAAAGTGAAGTAGAAAAAAAATAAAAAATAAATAAAAAAATAAAAAATAAAGTGAAGTAGAATTAACATAAAGTGTTATATTAGTTTCAAGTATACAATGTAGTGATTTAACAATCTTCTACATTACTCAGTGCTTATCAAGATAAGTGTGACCTTATTAACTTTTATCTATTTTACCCTTGTCTCACTCACTTTCCCTCTAGCAACCCAATTCCTTCTCTGTATTTAAGAGTCTGTTTTGTTTTTTGTCTCTTTTTTCTTTATTCATCTGTTTTGTTACTGAAATCCCACATTTGGGTTGGAGTGAATCCACAGGACTTTTATTTACCTACTCATAAAGGTTTTCATGGATCTCAAAACCATTGTTCTTGGCCCATAGGCATGAATTATGTACCTATAGTTATATTTGAAAGAAACAAATTGTAAAGGTTTTTTATTTCTATCACCTTTATCCCTGCATCTTACAATTTTGCATATATGTGAAACAGTATTTTCCCTTTCGTGCAGAACACTTAGATGGATGTCATGGTATTTGCAACTGAATACACAGCTCTTAAAACCTTGGAATACATTTGAAGTGCTGATGGTGTTTCAGTCACTAAGATTATATTTAAAAATTGATTCCTGATGACTAAATCTTTGCTGAAGATATTAATAAACAGTATGTGCAATTCCTTTTATGTAATTAGTGGCAAAATCTCCATATGTTATCAGCTATTAAATGCCTTTAAAAAGTTTTAAGATGTTCTGAGTTTACTAATCGAAATAAAAAATATAGGTATAATTTTGCTGTTTCTACACCTATGTAGCCATTATTTTTCATACACACCTTAATGAATCTACATATTGAGTAATTTTAATTTATTGGAACAGGATCAGTACAGGTCTCCCCCCCCCCCGCCCCTTTCTTCTTTTGTGTTTTGCTGTAGTATTTTTCCACAGTAACTTGCAGGATGCTAAGACTCTCATGTTCATTTTTCAACTGTATGTTTCCTGAATTATTCTAAACAGTGCAACTCTTGTATATTAACCTAAAAAAATGCCTAAAATGTAGTTTCAGTGCTTTAAAATATACAGAATGCACACTGTGCTCTGCTGCAGAGCCATGTGTCCTATTCTGTTAGTCTCCTTGAAAATGTACTATCTACCTCCCCATAGAGTTTATACACATTTCCTTAATAAACACATTTTATTAGGCAACATCTACTCTCTTCAGGCAGATAATCACATTTTCAAACCAAGAGAATGAAAAGTTCAAGGCCGTGTAGAACTATTTAACTATTTACTTAGTGCAGATTAACAGCAGAACTACAAATATTTGCAAATATGAGCTCAGTTATAATTTTCCCTATGGAAGTTTGCATACATAAGGTAGCCTAACTCATGACAGTGTGTGAGTAAGAAGGGCCTTTCATTATTATAAACAAATATTGGATACACATAAGTGTGGTGAATAGCTATCAACAAAGGCCACATCACTGTCTTCTTTTCATTCATTCTAGGCTTTGCTAAAGTTTATATTTATTGGAGTAAAGGGAAGGGATGTACTAGGGAAAGATCCACATTTTCAAACTAAAACAAAACAAACAAACAAACAAAAAAATCAGTCAATAGTATTTCCTCTTAATACCCAAAGACCTTCAAACTTATAGAAACCAGAAAACTTATATAGCCAATTTTTCACATTTAGGGAAAAATTAAAGTACTACAGTTATTTTGTTAATCCCTTTCCTAAATATTGGATGTGTGTGTGTGTGTCTGTGTGACAGAGAGAGAGAAAGAAAAAGAGATATAGAGAAAGAATCTGTGGTGGGAATTCTGCTTTTTATCACTTTGTATGAATTTGCTCTTGCATTTCAAGTTCTCTTTTAACTTTTAATTGTGACTTTTCTTGCCATTTACTTTAATCCATGTTTAACCCATTAAGAAGTCCTAGAGAAAACTTCCTGTAATGCATTTTCTAAAACTTAACTAATTTAATAAGGTATTTGTTTTAAGGATTGGTTCTCAAGGTTGAAGAAGCAGTCTTACTTTTGCTCACTTACACAATTTGCAATGCTTTGGGCTTAATTAAGTGACACAACAAATTGACCACGGTGATCAAGAAGTGTTTTGATCCAAATTATCGGAATGGAAATTCCACTTTGTTCTCCCAGTAAGTTAGAAACCAGAATCTTTCACTATTAGATCTGACAACAGGAATTTACTCTATATCCCTTGATATAGCTTGTAAGGAGCAGCAGGCCAGGGTATATGTGACCAGAGGTTATAACTCTCTCATTCATTATGCTATAGTCATGAATCTGCCATGTTAGAGACAAGCTCCATCCATCCATTTAGCTGTCATTCAGACCATGAATGTAATGCTATTATACTGACAGCCAAGTCCACTGCTCATGCCAAATATTGTTAGGAATTCAATCCATCCTATGAATGAACACTGACTCCTTCAAACAACAAGATTTTGAGTGAATTACATATTGAATGGTGAGTTTTCTTGGCATTTAATTATACAACTCCAAGAAACTTATTCCCTAATTGTTCCTGAGGTTATTGCCTGGCACATAAATAAAAGGAATTTTGTGAAGAAATGGTATGATATTGGCAGGTGTAAAAACATTTCAAGTTATTGTAAAGTCTCTTTTAGTGTTGATTTTTCTTATTCTTAACTTATTCTTATTAACTTATTCCTTTTTTTTTTTTTTATGATAGGCACACAGTGAGAGAGAAAGGCAGAGACATAGGCAGAGGGAGAAGCAGGCTCCATGCACCGGGAGCCTGATGTGGGATTCGATCCCGGGTCTCCAGGATCGCGCCCTGGGCCAAAGGCAGGCGCCAAACCGCTGCGCCACCCAGGGATCCCAACTTATTCCTTTTTTATTTATTTTATTTTTTATTGGAGTTCAATTTGCCAACATATAGCATAACACCCAGTGCTCATCCCATCAAGTGTACCCCTCAGTGCCCATCACCCAGTCACCCCCACCCCCCACCCACCTCCCTTTCCACCACCCCTTTTATTAACTTATTCTTATTAACTTATTCTTATTCTTAAAAATTGACCATCTTTTAGATATGATATCGTTAGGTAAAATTTTGGGAAATAAATCATAACATAAGATATATATTTTTCACCTTTGTGTATTATATTACAACCCTTGTCCACCTATTTATATTAAGACATGACTACAAAGATAGTAGCAAGCATTGCTTTCTTTTCTTTTTATTTTCTTTAAGTAATCATAGCTAAAACTTGTACTTCCTGTTCCATTGTATCACATGTGGAATCAATTTTTCTCTCTCAAAAATTGCATGCTGTAAGTGGGGAAAGGATTACATGGTTATTTCTATTGCCTCTGTTCAGATATTTCTCACATCTAAAAAGGATTTGACTAGTTAGAAAACAACAGCCACCTTTTTTATCTTGCCTTTTGAAAAAGTCTAGCTTTTAGGTAAGAATGTGAGTTCCTCATGTCTATTTCTATATTTTTTCTTCAGCCTTATTGACAACTCTACAGTCTACTCTCCCAATGTGACCTCTTCTCTCTCCCTGAATCCCACTTGTCTTGGCTGGTACATCTACTCTGGATGCCCTCCTTCTATATCTCTTGCCACTGATTTCCTAACATCTCTCATCTCAGTTCTTCCCCAAGACTTTTCTTTTCTTTCTTTTTAAAAGATACAATTGACATATAACATTGTACTAATTATAGATGTAAAGCTTGATATATGTATATGTTGTAAAATAATCACCACAATGTTCAGTTAACATCCATCACTATATATGGTTTTACTTTTTGTTTTGGGTTTTTTTTTTTTTAATGATGACTTTTAAGAACTACTCTTTTAGCAGCTATAGACACCATGTAGTACATTACCTCCCTTGTTTATTTTATAACTGGAAGTTTGTGATTCTTAATTCCCTCCACCCACTTCACTTAACTCCTACCCGCTTCCTCTGGCAACCACCAATCTGTACTTTGTACTTATGATTCTTTTTTTAGGTTCATATATTAGTTAGATCACTCAGTATTTGTCTTTATCTGTCTGGCTCATATCACATAACATAATGCCCTCAAAGTACATCCATGTTGTTGCAAATGGTAAGATTTCCTTTCTTTTTGTGACAGAATGATATTTCATTGTATAAATTATATACGGTATATACAAATTATATACATTATATATACATATACTTGTATACATATACACATATATAATGTGCAATATTAACTATATATACACTTACATATATTATATAAAATTATATTAGTTGATATATATATTCTATTATGTATTACATTTTCTTTATCCATTCATTCATTATTGGACACTTAAGTTGTTTCCATGTCTTGGCTATTACAAAGAATGCTACAATAAACAGGGGGGGACAAAATCTTTCCAAGATAGTGATTTTGTGTCCCTCATATAAATATTCAAAGTGAAATTGTTGGATCATATGATAGTTCTCTTTTTAAATTTTTGAAGAACTTCTATATTTCCTATAATAGCTGCACAAATATACATTTTCACCAACAGTATACAAGGATTCCCCTTTCTCCACAGCCTTAGCAACATTATGTCTTATCTTTTTTATATTATAAGCCATTCTAACAAGTAGTTGTTTATATCTCAATGTGGTTTTGACTTGTACTTCCCTGATGATTAGTGATGTTGAGTACCCATGGATATACCTGCTGGTCATTTATATGTCTTCTTTGGAAAAATGTCTATTCAAGTCCTCTGCCCTTTTTTCTTTTTTTTAATATGGAATATTTCATGTATTTGCTTATCATCTTCACAAAAGGGCTGTGCTATACTTCTCTGTATTATTCAATTGTAGTATAGGTACTACTGAAGTGAGTACATCTCTGCCCATTTTTAAATTATATGGTTTTTGCTTTTTTTATTGAGTTGTATGAGTTCTTTACATATTTTAGTTGTTAACCACTTATCATATATATATGGTTTGCAAATATTTTCTTCAATTACATAGGTTGCCTTTTTATTTTGTTGGTTTTTAAGCATTTCTTAAAAATAAAATTTGTAATTCTTTATAGCAAGGATACATAATCAAATTATTAATAAGGTCATTAATTTTTGGTTTTCCAGAGTCATGCAAATAATAATTAATAAACACACAATCTCACTTAAAATAGCATCATTTAATATAATATGGTTTTATGTAATGTATTCAAAATGGGTTGGCAAAATTGTCCACTACCAATCTATAATTAGATCAGAGTTACATTTTTATTACTAAAAAAGTTGTGTAATTTGACAATATGATTTAAAGTTCTTGAGAATTAAGATTCATCTTACATTGTAATTTCAGTTGCTTTAGTAACATTTTTCTATTTTTGGCCTTTCTATCCTGTGAGACCATCTTTGATAAACTTCCTACCCAATTTCATAGTGTTGATACCAGGGTTACCAGGAAAAATATGAAAATAGCAACAACCCTGCAACTATTTAATACACTGTGTGAGTGCATTTGTGCATTTTATTAAATATATTACTCTAATACCTAGAACTTTCATAATCCCTAGAGTACTGGATATTCTTGACTTAATGCAAACAATAGGAAAGAATGAGAGTGTGATCCTAAATTCATAATATTCAGCAACATTGTGCTTTCTAACTAGATACTAAGGAGGATTTTACAAAACACTTGATGGCTCCCACATGAGTTTAGATGGTATATATATATATATATATATAGTGATCTCCCAAAACAAATAATCCAGTTAAGAAATGACAAGAAATGACATGGCAGAAGACAAGAATAGACATTTTTCCAAAGAAGTCAGACAGATAGCTAATAGACATATGAAAAGATACTCAACATCATTCATTATCAGGGAAATACAAATGGAACTATAATGAGATATTCATACTTGTCAGGATGGCTACTACTGATAACACAGGAAACAAGAGATGTTGGTGAAGATGCAGAGAAAGGGGAACCCTCTTACATTTTTGGTGGGAATACAAGCTGGTACAACCTTTCTGGAAAACAATATAGAACTTCCTCAAAAAACAAAAAATAGAACCACCCTATGACCCAAGCAGTTGTACTCTTAGGTATTTACCCAAAGGATACAAAAATAGCGATTTGAAGGGACACATGCACTCTGGTGTTTATAGAAGCATTATCAATGATAACCAAACTCTGGAAAGAACCTAAATGTCCATCAACTGACGAATGGATAAAGGAGGTGTGGTATATGTATGTGTATATATATATATATATATATATATATATATATATATATCTCCACTGGAAGAAAGACAGTCTCTTCAATAGATGGTGCTGGGAAAATTGGACATCCACATGCAGAAGAATGAAACTAGACCACTCTCTTTCACCACACACAAAGATAAACTCAAAATGGACGAAAGATCTAAATGTGAGACAAGATTCCATCAAAATCCTAGAGGAGAACACAGGCAACACCCTTTTTGAACTCAGCCACAGTAACTTCTTGCAAGATACATCCACGAAGGCAAAAGAAACGAAAGCAAAAAGGAACTATTGGGACTTCATCAAGATAAGAAGCTTTTGCACAGCAAAGGATACAGTCAGCAAAACTAAAAGACAACCTACAGAATGGGAGAAGATATTTGCAAATGACGTATCAGATAAAGGGCTAGTTTCCAAGATCTATAAAGAACTTATAAAAAAAAAAAGAATATATATATATATATATATATATATATATATATATATATATACAATGGAATGTTACTCAGCCATCAAAAAGAATGAAATCTTGCCATTTGCAAATACATGGATTGACTAGAGTATATTATGCTAAGTGAAATTGGTCAGAGAAAGACCAATACCAAATGATTTCATTCATATTTGCAATTTATGAACAAAAGGGAAAGGAGGGTAGAGAGAGGGAGGTAAACCATAAAAGACCCCTAACCATAGAGAACAGAGTTGATGGATAGAAGGTCTGTGAGGGTCTAAATGGGTGATGGGTATTAGGAGGATACTTGTGATGAGTATTAGGTGTTGTAATTAGTAATGAATCACTATGTTCTACCCTTGAGACTAATACTACACTATCTGTTAACTAATTCAAATTTAAATAAAAACTTGAAACAAGCAAAAAATTTTCTGATCCAATCAGGCTTAAAGTGCTATTAATGAAATGCTTTGTAAACTCAATCTGAGATGAAACTCAATGATTTGTTAGACTATAGGCTACTTCTGTTTTTAGCTTCCCAAGTGAAAATATACTCAATATAATTTGTTATTAAGAAATTATAACTAAAACAACACTGATAAGACACTACATACTTATTAAAATGGCAAAGATCCAAAACAAAAACAAAAATCTTGACAATGTCATTTCTGTAGAAGCGATGAACCAGTAGGAACTCTCATTCATTGCTGATGGGAATGCATAATGATACAACCACTATGGAATACAGCTTGACAGTTTCTTTCAATGTTAAACATAGCCTTGCCACATATTTAACCAATCACATTTCTAAGTAATTACCAACTGGTTTGAAAACTTATGTCCATACAATAGCATGCACACAAATGTTTATTGAAACTCTGCTCATAATCACCCAAAACTGAAAGCAACAAGATATCCTTCATTGAGTAAATGGGTAAATAAAGAGTGTTATATTCATACAATGGATGGAGTAAGGATATGAGAAAATAACTTAAATGTATCACAAATATCAGAAACAATGTCACATGAAGGTAGCATGGGATATTGTGCTGATATAAGTAACTTTGGAAATTAGTGCATTTTGTAAGTCTAAGGGTGCAGGGGATTGTTCATACAGTTTAGTTAGTGAAGCCCATTTCCACAGGGTTATGTGTAAACAACTCTGAAACTATTATACGCATATGTGGAATTTAACAAGTAAGTTAGTGAGTGGTTGATGATAAGAATTAGATTTCTCACTCTTGTAGTGGAAGGTTATAGATAAGGAACAAGAGGAAAGTAAAGTGGTCTATGAATAATGAATTAGAGTGGAGACATTAGTATGAACTTATATTTAGCTTAATGTAGATATAAATTATTTACAAATAGATATATTTTAAAATATGTGTATAAATGCAGGTTGATTACACACACCTTAATCCTTGCTATGTCAATTGAGAAGGCCTAGAATAATTGATACCCAATAGTGACAAGTATACCTAGCACCCAGATTTGGACTTCTAATATCATTATCCAAAAAAGGAACCGGGTCTCTGGAGAAATAAGTTATTCTGGGGCTAGACAGCCATGCTAAAGATAAACCTTGTAGCGTTAGAGAGGGAAAAGTGCTCAAAAGAACAACAACAACAACAAAAAGCCATACACACAATGATGAAGATATATCAAGCAGATACAGGATCTAACTGAAAGATCTCTCAGATGGTAAAGATGGAAAAATTTGAGGAAAGAAATAAAGTAGTAGTAGATTAAAACCCAAAAATAAATCTGTAAATCTCCCTAAGTCCTTACTGACATAAAGAGTTGAATAAATTTAAAAATGCAAGAGAAGAGACAAATGTCTAGTGCAGATGTCCAAATACTTTATGTAGATACTCATCCCTGAAAGAGGTGGAGCATTACTCCTCATTCCTTAAGTGTGGACTATACATACTACCTCTTTTCTAAGGAGCACAGTATGGAACTGGAGAAAAGAAAGATGAACTTTACTGTGGAAAAACCTACAAACACTATGTCAGCGAAGATGATCAAAGTTAATTTTAAATTAAATTTCAAAATATTATTCTAATAGAAGATGTTAATAATAGAGAAAAAACTCAGTGTAGGATATAAGGGAACCATATTATATTTGCAATAATTTTTTAAACAGTTTTAAATAAGACATCTATAAAACGAAAACTTACTAAAAATGGTCCCAGATACACATGCTTAATGTAACAATTTATTAACAATTTTATACTATGCAACAACTTGATGAAAATCCCAAACTATATATTTTCTAAAATTATTGTACCATAATAAAACAGAAAGAGTAAACTTTATTTCAAATTAACAAAACTGCCGTATCATTTTGTTCAAGTTGTTGACAGATATACCACACTTGGTAATCTCTTAAAATATTTTGGAGATTAAAACCAAAACATTTTCTAAATTTATTAAAGACTATGCTGATGATATTCTCATTTAACTCTCTTGACTATAAGCAGAAATAGAAGGCAATTGAAACAGACTCAATCTCTATAAGTGCCTTTCATTACATAAATAGCAAGTGACAACTAGGTTTTATTAATTTAAACATAAAAATTCCAACTAATTAATGAAAAAAACAAAACAAAACAAAAAACAAACTACATACCAAAATCCCTAATGAATATGGTTCATTCTCAATAAATAAATAAAATACTAGCAAACCAAAGCCTACAACACAATAAAAAGATCATTCACTATGACCAAAGAGTTTATTCCTTGTTTGCAAAGGTGGTACGGTATTACAAATCAATCAATGATATGCACCACATTAATAAGAGAAAGGGCAGGGGGCGGGGCAAGATGACAGAGGAGTAGGTTCCCCAAGTCACCTGTCCCCACCAAAGTACCTAGATAACTTGCAAATCATGCTGAAAACCTATGAATTTGGCCTGAGATTTAAAGAGAGAACAGCTGGAACGCTACAGAGACTAAAGTTTGCGCTTCTAACACAGGAGGAAGACGGAGGGGAAAAATAAATAAATAAATACATAAATACATAAATACATAAATAATCAAGTGGGGGAGGGGCCCCTTCAAGGAGCTGGGCTAAGGCCAGGCAGGAAAGCCTCCAGGACAGGAAAGCCCAGTCCCGGAGAAGCAGGAACTTCATCAATCTTCCCGGAGGAAAAGGCGCTTGCAGGGAGCCTCCAGGTTCCCAGGGTCACTAACAGAGAAAGTGCACCCTGGCGGAGAGGCACCACAGACCCAGGCCCAGCGGGGTAAAAGGCTAGACACGCCCCGTGGGCCTCGGGAGCAGCTCAGGTGGTGGCTCCACGCAGAGAGGGCTGCTTTCCAGTGTCACAGGCCCCGGATCCCAGGGCAATGGGGGACACAGTCCAGAATCCTGTGCTCCCCTCAGGACAGGTGGAGGCTGGGAGGGCACAGGACAGCGAGGACACTCCTGCGGCCGAGCACCCCCGAGTTGTGCAGGCCAGCGCTCCCTACCCCAGGAACATTCAGGCCAGTGCAGAATGGGAGACTGCGGTAGTTACTATGGGAGCTGACTCCAGGGCCGGAGAGCTGAATGCCGCCACTGCTGTTGTTCCTCCTTGTGTCACCCTGTGCCTGGGAGGGTCGGGGTGCCAAGTAACAGAGGCCTCACAAGACAAACAGCTCCCCTGAGCCGTGTACCTGGCAGGGGGAGGCAGGGCAGCTCCCCCAGGTGCACACACCTGAGAATCGGCACAGCAGGCCCCTCCCTGAGAATATAAGCTGGAATGACCTGTGAAGAGCAAGTATTTGATTAAGCAGTGCTGGAAAGCTACAGGAGAAGTTAAGGGATTTACAGTATACCAGAGGATACCTCTCCTTGTTTTATTTGTTTTTGCTTTTGTTATTTTTGTTTGTTTGTTTTTCCTTTTTTTCTACTCTTTTTCTTCCTTTTTCCAGTACAACCCATTTTTAGCTACTTTGCACTGAGTAAAAAGACTAGAAAGAATAACTCACCACAAAAGAATCAGAAACAGTCCCACAGAGTTACAGAATTTGGATTGCAATTCGATGTCAGAAAGCCAATTTAGAAGCACAATGATAAAGCTACTGGTGTCTATGGAAAAAAGCATAAAGGAGTCAAGAGACTTCATGACTACAAATTTAGATCTAATTTCTGCCTTGAAATTAAAAACCAATTAAATGAGATGCAATCCAAACTAGAGGTCCTAAAACGAGGATTAATGAGATAGAAGAAAGAGTGAGTGACATAGAAGACAAGTTGATGGCAATGAAGGAAGCTGAAGAAAAAAGGCAAAAACAATTAAAAGATCATGAGGAAAGGTTAAGGGAAACGAATGACAGCCTCCAAAGTAAAAATCTATGTTTAATTGGGGTTCCAGAGAGCATTGAAAGGTACAGAGGACCAGAAAGTGTATTTGAACAAATCATAGGTGAGAACTTCCCTAACTTGGGGAGGGAAACAGGCATTCAGATCCAGGAAATACAGAGATTCCCCCCCCCCCAAAATCAATAGAATCATTCAAAACCCCGACATTTAATAGTGAAACTTGCAAATTCCAAAGATAAAGAGAAGATCCTTAAAGCAACAAGAGACAAGAAATCCCTAAGCTTTATGGAGAGAAGCATTAGGTTAACAGCAGACCTCTCCACAGAGACCTGGCAGGCCAGAAAGGACTGGCAGGATATATTCAGGGTCCTAAATGAGAAGAACATGCAGCCAAGAATACTCTATCTAGCAAGGCTTTCATTCAGAATAGAAGGAGACATAAAGAGCTTCTAAAATAGGCAGAAACTGAAAGAATATGTGACCACCAAACCAGCACTACAAGAAATGTTAAGGGGGACTCTGTAAAAGAAAGATGAAGTCCAAGGAAACAATCCACAAAAACAGGGACTGAATAGGTATCATGATGACATTAAATTCATATCTTTCAATAGTAACTCTGAATGTGAATGGATTAAACGATCCCATCAAAAGATGCAGGTATCAGACTGGATAAAATAGCAAGACCCACCTACTTATTGTCTACAAAAGTAAGACCTAATGACACCGCTGGCCTAAAAGTGAAAAATTGGAGAACCATTTACCATTCAAATGATCCTCAAAAGAAAGCAGGGGTAGCCATCCTCATACCAGATAAATTAAAGTTTATCCCAAAGACTGTAGTAAGAGATGAAGAGGGACACTATATCATACTTAAAGGATCTATCCAACAAGAGGACTTAACATTCATGAATATTTATGCCCCTAAAGTGGGTGCTGCCAGGTATATCAATCAATTAATAACCAAAGTTAAGACATAGGTAGATAATAATACACTGATACTGGGAAATTTTAAAACGGCGCCTTCTGCAAATGACAGATCTTCTAAGCACATCTCCAAAGAAACAAGAGCTTTAAATGATACACTGAACCAGATGGATTTCACAGATATTTACAGAACTTTACAACTAAACGGAACTGAATATACATTTTTCTTAAGTGCACATGGAACTTTCTCCAGAATAGACCACATGCTGGGTCACAAATCAGGTGTTAACTAACCAAAAGATTGGGATTGTCCCCTGCATATTTTCACACCATAATACTTTGAAACTTGAACTAAATCACAAGAAGAAATTGGGAAGAAATTCAAACACATGGAGGTTAAAGACCATCCTGCTAAAAGATGAAACGTACAGCCAGGAAATTAGAGAAAAATTAAAAAGATTCATGGAAACTAATAAGAATGAAGATGCAACCATTAAAAATCTTTGGAAAATAATAAAAGCAGCTCAGAGAGGGAAATATATCACAATACAAGCATTTCTCAAAAACTGAAAAAATCTAAATTACACAAGCTAACCTTGCACATAAAGGAACTGGAGAAAGAACAGGATATAAAACCGACATGCAGCAGAAGAGAGTTAATAAGAATTGAGCAGAACCCAATGAAGTAGAGACAAGAAGAACTGCGGAACAGATAAACAAAACCAGGAGTTGCTTCTTTGAAAGAATTAATAAGATAGATAATTATTATTAAAAGAATAATTATTATTAAATTATTAAATATTATTAAAAGAATTAATAAGATAGATAATTATTATTAAAAGCCTTATTAAAAATATAAGAGAAAAGACTCTAATTAAGAAAATCACGAATGAAAAGGAGAGAAACCCACCAATACCAAGGAAATACAAATGATTTTAAACACATATCATGACCAGATATATGCCAGTAAATTAGGTAATCTAGAAGAAATAGACACATTTCTTGAAAACCACAAACTACCAAAACTGTAACAGGAAGAAATAGAAAATGTGAAGAAGCCAATAACCAGAGAAGAAATTGAAGCAGACACCAAAAACTTCCCAAGACACAAAAGTCCAGGGCCAGATAGTTTCCCAGGGGAATTCTATCAAACGTTTAAAGAAGCAACAATACCTATTCTACCAAACCTGTTCAGAAAGATAGAAATGGATGGAATACGTCCAAACTAATTTTATGAGGCCAGCATCATCTTAGTTCCAAAACCAGGCAAAGACCCCACCAAAAAGGAGAATTATAGACCAATATCCCTGATGAACATGGATGCAAAAATTCTCAACAATACTAGCCAATAGGGTCCAACAGTGCATTAAGAAGATTATTCACCATGAACAAGTGGGATTTATCCCCAGGATGCAAGGCTGGTTCAACCCTCGTAAAGCAATCTATGTGATAGATCACACCAATAAGAGAAAAAACAGGAACTATCTGATCCTCTCAATAGTTGCAGAGAAAGCATTTGACAAAATACAGCATCCATTCCTGGTCAAAACTCTTCAGAGTGTAGGGATGGAGGGAAAACTCCTCAGCATCTTAAAAGCCATTAATGAAAAGCCCAAAGCAAATATCATTCTCTATGTGGAAGCACTGGGAGCCATTCTCGTAAGATCAGGAACATGACAAGGGTGTCCACTCTCACCACTCCTATGCAACATAGTACTAAGAGTCCTAGCCTCAGCAGTCAGGCAAAAAAAATAAAATAATAAAAAAATAAAAGACACTCAAATTGGCAAAGAAGAAGTCAAACTCTCCCTCTTCGCAGATGACATGATACTGTACTTAGAAAACCCAAAAGACTCCACCCCAAGATTGCTAGAACTCATACAGCAATTTGGCAGTGTGACAAGATACAAAATCAATGCCCAGAAATCAGTGGCATAAACTATAAACTAACAATGAAACTGAAGATGGAGAAATTAAGGAGTCAATCCCATTGACAATTGCACCCAAAAGCATGAGATACCTAGGAATAAACCTATCCAAAGAGGTAAATGATCTATACTCTAAAAACTACAGAACGTCTCTGAAAGAAATTGGGGAAGACTCAAAGAGATGGAAAAATATTCCATGCTCATGGATTGGAAGAATTAACATTCTGAAAATGTCAATACTAACTAGGGCAATTTACACACTTTAATGCACTCCATATCAAAATACCATGGACTTTCTTCAGAGAGTTGGAACAAATCATCTTAAGATTTGTGTGGAATCAAAAAGACCCTGAATGGCCAGGGGAATTTTGAAAGAGAAAAATCAAATCCGGGGGTATCATATTGCCGGATATTAGGTTGTACTACAAACTGTGATTATCAAGACAGTGTGGTACTGGCACAAAAAAAGACACATAGATCAATGGAACAGAATAGAGAATCCAGAAATGGCCCCTCAACAATATGGTCAACTAATATTTGACAAAGCAGGAAAGACTATCTACTAGAAAAAGGACAGTCTCTGAAATAAAGGGTGCTCAGAAAATTGGACAGCCATATGCAGAAGAATGAAACTGAACCATTCTCTTACATCATAAACAAAGATAAACTCAAAATGGATGAAGGATCTAAATGTGAGACAAGAATCCATCCACATCCTAGAGAACACAGGCAATACCCTTTTTGAACGTGGCCACAGCAACTTCTTGCAAGATAACATCCACGAAGACAAGGAAAACAAAAGCAAAAATGAATTACGGGGATGTAATCAAGATAAAAGGCTTTTGCACAGCCAAAGAAACAGTAAAGAAAACTAAAAGACTACCTACAGAATGTGAGAAGATATTTGCAAATGACGTATCAGATAAAGGGCTGGTATCCAAGATCTATAAAGAACTTATTAAACTCAACACCCAAGAAACAAACAATCCAATCATGAAATCGGCAGGAGACGTGAACAGAAATTTCATCAAATAAGACCTACACATGGCCAACAGGCACATGAGAAAATGCTCCGCATCACTAGCCATTCAGGGAAATACAAATCAAAACCACAATGAGATACCACCTCACACCAGTGAGAATGGGGAAAATTAACAAGGCAGGAAACAACAAATGTTGGAGAGGAGGTGCAGAAAGGATAACCCTCTTGCACTGTTGGTGGGAATGTGAACTGGTGCAGCCACTCTGGAAAACTGTGTGGAGGTTCCTCAGAGAGTTAAAAATAGACCTGCCCTACGACCCAGCAATTGCACTGCTGGGGATTTACCCCAAAGATTCAGATGCAATGAAACGCCGGGACACCTGCACCCCGATGTTTCTAGCAGCAATGTCCACGATAGCCAGACTGTGGAAGGAGCCTCGGTGTCCATCGAAAGATGAATGGATAAAGAAGATGTGGTTTATGTATACAATGGAATATTCCTCAGCCATTAGAATCGACAAATACCCACCATTTGCTTCGACGTGGATGGAACTGGAGGGTATTATGCTGAGTAAAGTAAGTCAATCGGAGAAGGACAAACATTATATGTTCTCATTCATTTGGGGAATATAAATAATAGTGAAAGGGAATATAAGGGAAGGGAGAAGAAATGTGTGGGAAATATCAGAAAGGGAGACAGAACGTGAAGACTCCTAACTCTGGGAAACGAACTAGGGGTGGTGGAAGGGGAGCAGGGGAGGTGGGGGTCACTCCAGCCCTGGAGTCAGCTCCCTGTAGTAACTACCAGAGCTCTGTCTGCAGGGCCTAAATGCTCCGGGGCGGGGCCGCTGATCTGCACTGCTCAGGCCGGGGGCAGGAGCGTCCTTGCTGTCCTGTGCCCTCCTGGCTTCTGCCTGTCCCAGAGGGAGCGCCGGATCCTGGGCTGTGTCCTCCTGCCCTGGGCTCCCGAGCCTGCGCTGTTGGAATCGTACCCCGGCCATGCAGCCTCTTCCGCACGGAGTCTCTGCCCGAGCAGCCCCCGAGCTGCTCCCGGGTCCAGCCTTGCGCGCGCTGCAGCCCTTTAGGGAGCTCGGCCGTGGGGTGTGGGGCGCTCTCCCCGGGGCGCATGTCCTCTGTTAGTGTCCCAGGGAGCCAGAGGGCATCCCCTCCCCTCTTGGGATCCTGTTCCAACTCCCTGCGAGCGCCTTTCTGCCCCGGGAAGGTTGGTGCACCTCCTGCTTCTCCGGGGATGGAGCTTTCCTGTCCTGGGGACACTCGCCCCGGCCTCAGCCCATCTCCTCGCGGGGCCCCTCCCCCTTGGATGCTTTTTTCTTTCTTTCTTCCCCCCCCCCCCGCCCCCCCCCCGTCTTCCTACCTTGATAGAAGCGCGAACTCTTCTTACTGTAGCATTCCAGCTGTTCTCTCTTTAAATCTCAAGCTGAATTCGTAGGTTTTCAGGATGATTTGAAAGTTATCTAGGTAATTTGGTGGGGACAGGTGACTTGGGGACCCTACTCTTCTGCCATCTTCTCCACAAAGTAAGTTTAGAGGGAACATATCTCAACATAATAAAAGCCATATACAAAACAAAACAAAACAAACAAACAAAAATAAAAAAGCAAAAAAACACAAAACAAAACCCATAGCTAACATCATCCTTAATGGAAGAAAACTGAGATTTTTCCCCTGAGATCAGGAACAATGAAAGAATGTCAATCTCACCACTTTTATGTTGAAGTCTTAGGTTTACTTTACTGGAAGTCTTAGCTATAGCAATTGGACAACAAAAGGAAATGAAAAGCATCCAAATTGATAAAGAGGTAGTAAAACTTCCACTATTTGCAGATGACATGATAGTTTCTGTAGAAAATCTGAAAGACTCCTCCAAAAACCTACTAGATATGATACATGAATTCAATAAATTTGCAAGATACAAAAATCTGTTGCACATCTACACACCAATAATGAAAGAGCAGAAAGAGAAATCTTTTTTAAAAATCACATTTACAATGGTATCAAAATAATAAGGTACCTAGGATAAACGTAACCAAAGAGGTAAAAGATTTCTACCCTGAAAACTATAAAATGCTGATGCAAGAAATTGAAGACAACACAAAGAAATGGGAAAACAGTTCATTCTCATGGATTGGAAGAACAAGTATTGTTAAAATATCTATACTACCCAAAGCAATTTACATATTTAGTGCAATCCCTATCAAGATACCACCAACATTATTAACAGAGATTGAACAAACAATCCTAAAATTTTCGTGGAACCAGAGAAAACCCTGCATAATCAAAGCAATCTTGAAGAAGAAAAGCAAAGCTGGAGGCATCACAGTTCTGGACTTCAAGAAGTATTACAAGGCTCTCACAATCAAAACAGTGTGGTATTGGCACAAGAATATAGATCCATATAGATATCTAGATCCTTGGAACAGTAGAAAACCCATAGACAAACCCACAACTATTTGATCAATTATTTTTGGAAAAGCAGGGAAGAATATCCAATGGGAAAAAGGCAGTCTCTTCAACAAGTGGTGTTGGGAAAACCAGACAGCAACATGGAAAATAATGAAACTGGACCATTTTCTTACACCAGACACAAAAAGAGGCACAAAATGAATTAGAAACCTAACTGTGATACCTGAAACCATCAAAATCCTAGAGAACAGAGGCAGTAACCTCTTTGAGATTGGCTGTAGTGTTTTCTTTCAAGATATGTCTTCTTAGGCAAGGAAAACAAAGGCAAAATAAGCTATAGGGACTTCATCAGTATAAAACTTCTGCACAGTGAAGAAAGCAATCAACAAAACTAAAAGACAACCTCCGAATAGGAGAAGATATTTGTAAATGACATTTTTGATAAAGGGCTAATATCTGGGCAGCCCAGGTGGCTCAGCGGTTTAGCGCAGCCTTCAGCCCAGGGTGTGATCCTGGAGCCCCAGGATCGAGTCCCAAGTCAAGCTCCCTGCATGGAGCCTGCTTCTCCTTCTGCCTATGTGTCTGCCTCTCTCTCTCTCTCTCTCTCTCTCTCTCTCTGTGTGTGTGTCTCTCATGAATAAATAAATAAAATCTTTAAAAAAGGGGGGGGAGCTAATATCCAAAATACATAAAGAATTTCTAAAACTCAAGACCCCCCCAAAGTGAATAATTCTATTTTAAAATGGATAGAAAATATGAATAGACATTTTTCCAAAGAAGACATCCATATGGCCAACATATACATGAAAAAATGCTCAACTTAATTGATCACCAAGGAAATATAAACAAATGTACAATGAGATATCACCTTATACCTGTCAGAATGGCTAAAATCAACAACACAATAGATAACAGGGGCTGGTGAGCATATGGAGAAAAGGGAATCTTCTTACACTTTGGTAGGAATGAAAACTATTGCAACCACTCTGGAAAACAGTATGGAGGTTCCTCAAAACGTTAAGAAAAAAAATCCCCTACAATCCACCAATTGTACTACTAGTTATTTACCCCCCAAAGCACAAAAATATTATTTTGAAGGGTACATGCACCTCAATGTTTACAGCATCACCATCTACAAAAACTAAATTATATAAACAGTTCAAGTATCCATCAATTGATGAATGAATAAAAGATATATATACACTAGAATATTAGTCATAAAAAGGATGGAAATCTTGCCATTTGTAATGATAATGGATGGAGGCTAAGCAAAACTAGTCAGAGGAAGACAAATGCCATATGTGATTTCACTCATACATGGAATTTAAGAAACAAAACAAATGAGAAAAAGGGAAAATAAAGACAGAGGGAAGCAAACCAAGAAATAGACTCTTAACTGAGAACAAACTGATGGTCACCAGAGGGGAAGGGGGTGGAGCTATTGGTTAAGATATGGAGATTGAGGACTGCACTGTGATGATCACTGGGCATTGTATAAAAGTGTATAAAATCCCTATATTGTACACCTGAAACTAATATTACACTGTCTGTTAGCTAATTGGAATTTAAATAAAAAATGTTAAAAAGTAAACTTTTATTCACTATTAAAAAAATAAAATTGTTCAATATCTATGGTTTAAAAAAAGTAACTGCACCCTTGGATCAGAATTAACACTAATTTTCATAAAATAATGGATATTAATCAGAATTTATTGTATGCTACTTTGGCAAAACGAAGGACTTTCTAAATTAAATAAAAGCTCTATATTATTCTTCTGATAATCCAATTATTCAAGATAAGTCTCTTGGAATAGAATTCTTTATAAAAACTTCCTAATAAGTAAGCATCCAAAGTAGCTAATGAATAAACAATCTCTTTGCTCTTAGAATGAGTGTTTAAATTGTAATTACTAACAAAGTAGGCATTGCTATTAGAGTGAAAATATTTTAATTATGTGTATTTGAAAATGTGATGCCAGGGTTGGTTAGGAGATTTAGAAAGAGTGATATTTTGTTATTTTATAAATGTATGTGTTCCTTTTCCACTGCTCTTTCTCTTTTCTTTCTGTCTGTCATATCTCTAGAGATCCCAATTTCCAGCTGTTAATGGTCATATTGGGTTCACTGTCAGTATGTTAGTAATGGAACTTTAATGCATTTATAGATTTTAGTGGCAGTCACTTCAGGCTATAGATTTGATGATATCCTCAATCTTTTAGTTGCTATTGAACGACAAATTTGCTAGGTACTACACTGGAGAAGTCTACATCCTCAGGTAACTATTTTCAAAGAAGAGTTCTTGGCTGGAGTATGTACTCTGACATAATACCTTGAGCACTTTTCATACACCCTTTGCCACATTTGTTCTACTGAGGTACTGCTACCATTTATCACTTTAGTCATGCTGCCATGAAAGCTGCTACTGTCTCTTGGTTATAACATTATTCTTGCACTCTCTTTCTTAATGAGATTCTATTAAAGAAAAAAGAAAAGGAGAGGAGAGTATTCGAGTACCAATAATTTATACATTAATTTTGTGATGTTGATGTTTTTAGTAACCACTATTTTGCAGGTGACAAAACTTGGATTTTAGAAAGGTTAAATTATTCACTAAAAGTGACAAATTTTGTATACTGTTCTCATATCTTGTTAAATATAGAATCTATATTCATTACCTCTTTTTCTGCTTGGCAGTGTCATAGACATTATAATCTGTATAATTTTTATTGGTAAACTTTTCAACAAATATTTTTAAGTAAATTTTCAACAATTTTTCTTTGTAATTATACCAGCTATTACTATAGGCACTATGCTTTGGGAGTCGGGGGGGAGAGAAAGAAAGAGAGAAACCCTGCCCTTCTCTACTTTATAGTCACTAATCCAAAAATCCAAATGAAGCAAAATGAAGTACAAAAAAAGTACAACTTCTCTCTTATATTTATTATATTTAGAAAAATTCATGGTAAGGAAATGAGTCAAGGATGACTCAGGTTTCTAGCTTTAATAGTTGGATAAATAATATCACATTCTAAAAAGAAGAAAGTAAAGGGCTCATTTTGTTTGGTTTGTTTGTTCACAATTTCTTTAGTTGAGTCCTTAACTCAATATTAATATAATTGTGAGATTTGGTGAAATGCTCTTTTTTTTTTTTTTTTTTTTTTGGTATTTCAACAACTGAATCTTCATTGAGGTAGGTCAAATTAATATATGATCTTGACTTTTCACATCCAGTTCATTTCTACAGATCTATGTTTGTTTCATTTAAACACTGACTTTTAAAAATGCTATTATTTCTTTTTTTTTTTTCTTTTTTTTTTTTTTTATTTATTTTTTTAAATTTATTTATGATAGTCATACAGAGAGAGAGAGAGAGGCAGAGACACAGGCAGAGGGAGAAGCAGGCTCCATGCACCGGGAGCCCGACGTGGGATTCGATCCCGGGTCTCCAGGATCGTGCCCTGGGCCAAAGGCAGGCGCCAAACCGCTGCGCCACCCAGGGATCCCATAAAAATGCTATTATTTCTTATGATGGTTCTGTTTATTTTGCAATTGAAAAAATGCACATAAAATAAGTTTATTTCCAACTCCCATCTTCTAAATATTTGATACAGTTTATTTCATTTTTAGCCTAAACTGATGTATGTAACTGCATCTCCACAAATATTTTAGTCTTCAAATCAAATATAACTTCTTAGAGTTATTGGTTGGATAACCTGCCAAGAAACAAAAGCAAAGAGAAGTTGTGGAGAGGAAACTTGTCTTATGAGATTAGTAATTCCAGATGTTCCAATTACTTCTTTTAGGAACTTTACTGACTTCAGCTATACAAATCCTCCTCTATAAATTCGTAGGTTGGCAGAAATTGTATTCTGTTTCTTCCTAAACACCTTAATAAACTTTTAGTAGAGTTTATACCTAACAGAGGAGGAAGAGAAAATGTCATGGTCACATCAAAAGTTATGAAGTTTTAAAAGGACAAAAAAAATAACAGTTAACTGATTGAATCTTTATCTACTGAGAGTTAAGGTATGTCAATATAGCACAGCATTTTAAAGCATTTCATGTTTTTTCCTTTTTTTTTCATAGAGCAGTAAACCACTCTACAAATTAAATTTATTGAAATGACTCTTAATTACAACTCCTATCTTAAAATTCTTAGCTTTATCTCAAAATTAGCCTTTCAATCTTTTTTCTCACTGCATTTTATTAGAAACTTTAAGAAAAGTGGAAAACACATTTTAATCCTCAGCACATTTATTTTAAATAAAATGGGTCTGCTGCATCAATTCTACATAACTCTCATATGTAATTAAATCTGGGGCAATAAAGTCTTATTTCTATTTTTTTATGTGTTTGAAGAAAAATCTTGATGAAATGGGATACATTTTTAAGTATTTTCATAATGTAATGTCAGTACCATAAATTTCTGAAATAAGTTTTTTGTTGTTATTTCTTAACATAGCACAGAAATGTAACATTGTTATCTAATGTATCATCAGCCTCTCAGGAGTATATTTATTATCTGATGGAGCTTATAATAAATACTTAGCTCAAGAGGAATGAGAGATATAATATGTAGGTTCACAATGATCTATAGAAGTGACCCAAGAAACCCAAAACTAGTTTTGATAAATGTGAAGTTCTTACCTCAGGGAAAACATTTTCTAGCCTATTACTCTAAGGTCAAAAGAGGACAGGGTGTGTGTTTGGCTGTTTGCTTCGTTGGAGATAATGTGCAAATACAAAAAGATATACTCTCCCTCCCTGTAGAGTAACATCAGCCCTGTGAAGTCTGGGAGTCTCCATGAAGATAGACAGTCCTGCAACTCTGGACAGCCAGTGGGAACTCAGAGAGCTACAATAATTTGGAACACATCTATTCCAGATGGAAATACCACGTTATTTTTTTAAAGATTTTATTTATTTATTCATGAGAGACAGAGAGAAAGAGAGAGGCAGAGACACAGGCAGAGAGAGAAGCAGGCCCCATGTAGAGAGCTCGATGCGGGACTCGATCCCGGGTCTCCAGGATCAGGCCCTGGGCGGAAGGCGGCGCTAAACCGCTGAGCCACCCAGGCGTCCCCCAGGTTATTTTATTTGACAGGCAATGGTTTTATTTGTAACTTAAATCCTTAATTTACATTTTGAGTTGCAAAAGGGCAATGAGGAACAGCAAAATAAATAACAGTTTTCCTTCATCATTTGGCAACTGGAGTGGAGAATGGAAACAATAAGGCTCCAGGTGCCCAGAACCAGAGACACAAGTCCAATTGGAAAAATGGTCAGTCTCTTAGGGTACTACAGCAGATATTTAATTGGAGAGAAGGAAGGTGGTAGGACTGCATTGTTGCTTTGAATACACATTGAAGGGATATCCTTAATTCCTGAATATATATCCAGAGATTGTACTTTGTGACATAAGTCTATGGAGGAGAGATAAGGAATATGTTAGTAGACCTCTTTAAGGACACAATTGAGTGCTGCCTAATAGATCAGTGAAATAGAATGGAGAGCCCAGAAATAGACCCATATAAATATAGCCAACTGTTTTGTTGTATTGCCTTGCTCCTTTGTCAAAAATCAAGTAGAGTCTTTTCAATAAATGGACTGAAACAACTGAACATCTACATTTAGCTAGATATAGATAGATGATAGATAGATAGATAGATAGATAGATAGATAGATAGATAGATGATAGATAGATAGATAGATAGATAGATATAGATAGATAGACAAATAATGATAGATGATAGAGATGCAGATACAGAGATGCCTAGATATGATATCATTATTACCAAGACATTTGCACTTCATCATGGCTCCAGTCAAGTGTCAGTTAACCTTTTCCAGAGCTTGAGAATAGTGAATAAATATTCCTCTAGTAGGAATACTCAGTTTATGGTACAATTTACATTGGTAAGGATTAAGTGGAATGATGTATGTGGAAGTGGTTAGTATAAGGCTTCATAGAAATTATATACTTAATTTTGTTTATTTATTTTCCTTTTCCTTTAAGTAACAGGAAGAGAAAGTTCTTTTTAAAACTGTCTGTTGGTGGAGACTGGTCCTATTTATTTACTTCACATTTTAAATAATTTATTAGTTAGTAAAGCTCATATTTTGCCTACATGGTGTGAAAACATGGAACTGAATGTAAAAAAAATCATTTATAGCTAGATGTCAATGTATAGATAAGATTTTTTAATTTTTATTTTTAAACTGCCAAATTGTCATGTGCATATGAAATCTATAGTGTAACATGGTGAAATACAGAAACTATGACAATGTTGTCATCTAATATTAATGTTTGTAAAAGGTTTACTACATCTGGACATAATGATGAGTAACATATAGATCAAAGAAACTATCTTACTGAATAATTTGAACCTAAGGACTACCTAGCCATAACTTCTACCCTACTTTGTACAGGTGGATATTTGGCTGCTCTGCGAGGCTGTGCTGAAGATCCCTTTATTCCCTATTTTTGTAGGCACATCCTTTTTCAATAAGAACTTTAAAAAAACCAAAAGCTCCTCATAGAATTATTTTGGAGTCAAAGGTATTTAGGTGTCTTGTGTCTCTGCTTGAAATGTTTAGTCAAATTTTTAAGGTTTAATTATGGGAGACTATAACATATCAAATATCTAAGACTGACTGACTCTTAATTTATCTATTTTAAACCCATTTTCCTCATGGTGACTCTATTTAAAAACAAAATGTGTTTGCTTGACATTTGAATTTATTTCTTTCTTATCACCTAATCAAATATACCAATTGAGGATATAAAATATTTATCTTGTGTTATTTTAGGTAGTCTAGAGCAACTTAGCTCCATTAATTTAGCATTCTAAACATAAATTTTACTGCCTGAAAATAAGTTAGTTGAGTAATGGAAATATTTGATTCAGCTGGAAATTTGGCTTTTCTTTCACTGTTCATATGTGATTTGGTGTTTCAGCAATTCTTGTTTATACATTTCATATTTACTTAACAAAACTTACACATAATGTAGAAAAGTTTTATATACATCTCTGAGTCTATACCCTGAAATCATGGACAGAGGAAGTTAAGAGGTCAAGAGGGAAATGCTGATTTCTATTTTTCTGTCTGGGGATGTAAGTTGTTAGCATATAGCACTAAGAGCTCCATTATTTACCAAGTCACACATGAGATTATTGCCCTTCTCAAAATATGAGAACATCTGGGAAAACAATACATTGTAAGAGAAAAAATTGCTTTAGGGTCATGGAGTTTTGATGAGACTTTTGTGTGGCAAATGCTTGAAGATGGTAAACATTTTGACGTTCAGGGAATTAAGGAATAATTGAGACATTTGGGTGATAATTGATTCAAACAAAATAAAATAAATGACTGGTATCATTGGCCAGTAGTAGCCTAATGAGTTGTGGTTAAACTTTTTTTGGTAAAAAAAAAAAATGCCTAACATAAATGTGAGAACCAAATTGGTATTTTTCACTAATCACCACATGAACTCAATTATCACATGTGGTGGGATATGTTCTTGAAGTCTATAAGCAAATTATACCTGAGGCCATGAACAGAAAGTTTATTGAACTAAAATAAGATGCTTGAGTCATATGTTCTGTTAAATCATATAGCAAATTTAAGGAGGAAGAGAAAGAATAGGTTAAAAAACTTAAAGATGGAGCAAACAGTATGGAAAGACTGCAGTACCTGGATCTAATGTCCTTTCCTCTGTCGTATTAGTCTTCCCTCTGGTGGCAGGGTTTCAGGACCCTGAGTCTATACTCAGGCAAACAAGAGGTTCAGTAAAAGCCCTGAAGCCCTCACTCACTTTATGGAGTAGAGAGGCCCAGGTCCAATGACTCCTGGCCAGTAGCTGGAACTCACTTACAACTAGCTGAACAACCCTGGATCTTATGCATACATATATCAGATAAGAGATATGGACAAGAATAATCATCACCAAAGGTTGATGACTGTTTAGTACTTAATACTTTTCTCCCCTCCTATATATGTTGGCATACTTAGGCTAAACTTACTTTACTTTATCTATATCTAACAATTCTCCCAAACTACTTATTATCTATACTAAATTTTATCTATCCTATTAATTTATTTCTCCTATCTTTCATAAAAGAATTTAGTAACCTTAAATAATACCATTTTAGGTTGGAATTTCAAAATGTCCATGGTGTCACATGAATTAATCATGAAGTAAAAATGTAATTTCCTGTTATAACTCAAAGCCTACTATAAGTGCTTTTGAGGTTCTCAAAGAATTCTTGGGCCTCCCAGGTAGATTCCCTTCTATAACCTTTCCCCATCCTGAATGATGTAGTCAGAGTCTAGAATAGAAGCATAATGACAGCTCATGAGATATAATATTTCTCCTCTTTTTGTTCTTCTCCATCTCTTCCTCTTCTACCTCTCCCTCCCCCCTTCCTCTTTCTTTTTTGTTCTCCATCTGTTTTACTCCTCACTTATTCCTGCTAATTCTAATGTGGAAAATTATTTTCTAATTCTAATTGTGTTAAATATTTGGAAAATAAAATTATTTTCTAATTCTAATTGTGTTAAATATTTGGAAACCATTTATCTAATACTCTTTTATCCAATTAAAACATCTTACCTCATGTAAGTAATAGGAAATGTAAACTCATGGGATGCCCGGGTGCCTCAGTGGTTTAGCACCTGCCTTTGGCCCAGGGCAGGATCTTGGAGTCCCGGGATCAAGTCCCACATCGGGTTCCCTGCACGGAGCCTACTTCTCTCTGCCTATGTTTCTGCCTCTCTCTCTCTCTCTCTCTTTCATATGTCTCTCATGAATGGATAAATAAAATCTTTAAAAAAAGGAAATGTAAACTCACTAGGTACTAAACTATTAAAGATATTCCCCTGAATTGAGAAGCAACTACAATATTGACTGCAGAATACCGTTTTATTTCTTCCTGTCATCAAGTAGGTATTGTTGAGGGTTTGCTCATTCAGATAATTGTTCCTTTTGTGTCTTTTCTATTTTTATTATTTAAATTTCACTTTAATTAATTTACAGTATTAGTTTCAGGTATACTATATAATGATTCAACAATTCTATACATCACTTAGCGTTCAACACAATAAATATACTCTTAATTCGCTTCACCTATTTCAACCTTACTCCCACCTACCTCCCCTCTGGTAACCTCCAATTCGTTCCATATATTTAAGTGTCTGTATTTTGGTGTTTCTCTTTTTTCTTTTGTTCATTTGACTTTTTCTTAAACTTCACAAATGAATAAAATCATATGGCATTTGTCTTTTTCCGAGCGACTTAACATTATACTCTCTAGATCCATCCATGCTGTTGCAAATGGCAAAGATTTCATTCTCTTTTATGGCTGAGTAATTTTCCATTGTATATATATACCACTTCTTCTTTGTCCATTCACCTGTGGATTGACACTTGGGTTGCTTCCAAAATTTGAATATTGTACACTGTAACAAACATAGGGATGCTTATATCCTCTCCAATAAGTATTGATATTCTTTGAGTAAATACTCAACAGTGGAATTACAGGACAATATAGTATTTCTGTTTTTAACTTTTGGAGAAAAATCCATGCTGTTTTCCACAATAGCTGCAACATTCTGCACTCCCAACAATAGCACACAATGCTTCTTTTTTCTTCACATCCTTGCCAACACTTGTAATTTCTTGTGTTTTTTATTTTAGCCATTCTGACAGGTGTGAGGTGGTATCTCATTGTGGTTTGGTTTCCATTTCCCTGATGCTGAATGATGTTGAATATTTCTTCATGCCATCTGTATGTCTTATTTAAAAAAATGTATGTTCATGTCTTCTGATCATATTTTAAGTGAAATATTTGTGGTTTTTTGGTGTTGAGTTGTGTAAGTTCTTCATATATTTTGGATACTAACCCCAGCTATATCATTTGCAAATATATTCTTCTATTCAGTAGATTGCCTTTTTGTTTGCTGATTGTTTCCTTCACTGTAAAGAAGCTTTTTATTTTTATTAAGTCCTAATAGTTTATTTTTTCTTCTGTTTCCCTTGTGTTAGAAGACATATCTAGAAAAAAATGTTGCTAGGGCCAGTGTCAGAGTAATTACTGCCTGTGCTCTCTTCCAGGATTTTTCTGGTTTCAGAACTCACCTTTAAGTCTTTATTTATTTTGAGCTTCTTGTATGTGGTATAAGAAAATGGTCCACTTTCATTATTTTGTATGTAGCTGTCCAGTTTTCTTACAATCATTTGTTGAAGAGACTATCTTGTTCCAATTGCATGTTCTTGCCTCTTTTGCCATAGATTAATTGACCCTATGTATTGCGTTTATTTATACATTCTCTATGTTGTTGCATTGAGCTATTTTTGTGCCAGTACCATATTGTTTTGATTAATGTAGCTTTTTTGTATATCTTGAAACCTGGGATTGTAAAACCTTCAGTATTGCTCTTCTTTTTCAAAATTGCCTAGGCTATTTGAGGTCTTTTGTAGACCTATACAAATTTTAGAATTATTCACTCTAGTTTTGTGAAAAAATTTTGGTATTTTGATGGGTATTGTATTACATCTATAAATTATTTTGGGTAGGATGGATGTTTTAACACCATTTTCCCCTAATTTATGAGCATGGAATGAATGTCTCTCCATTTCTTTGTATTGTCTTAAATTTCTTTCATCAATGTTTTATGGTTTTTGGATTACAAGTTTTTTTCCTCTTTGGTTAAGTTTATTCAATTGTAAATGGGACTGTTTTCTTAATTTATCTTTCTACTACTTCATTATTAGGCTATAGAAATGCAATGGATTTCTGTATTTTGATTTTTGTATTTTGCAATCTTACAGAATTCATTTGTCAGTCTAGTATTTTTTAGGTGAACTCTTTAAGGTTTTCTATATGTAATGTCATTTCATCTGCAAATAGTGAAAGTTTTACTTCTTCTTTACTTATTTGGATGCCTTTTATTTCTTTCTGTTGTCTGATTGCTGTGGCTAGCTTTTCCAGTACTATACTGAATAAAAGTGGTGAGAGTGGGCATCATTATCTTCTTTCTTACCTTAGGGGTAAAGTTCACCATTGAGTACGATGCTACTTGTGCATTTTTCATACATTGCACTTATTATGCTCAGGTATGTTTCCTCTAAATCTATTTTATTGAGGTTTTTATGATGAGTATCTGTTGTACTTTATCAAATGTTTTTTTTCTGCCTGTATTGAAATTATTATGTAGTTTATATACTTTCTTTTGTTGATGTGATGTATCATGTTGATTGATTTGTGAATACTGAATGACATATGCATCCAAGAATTAGTCCTACTTTATCATGGTGGATAATATTTTTTACTGTTTTGTTGGATTCTGTTTGCTAATATTTTCTTGATATTTTTAGCATCTATGTTCATTGAAGATATGCATCTATAATACTCCCTTTTTGTAGTGTCTTTATCTGTTTTTGGTATCAGGGTAATGCTGGCCTTATATAATGAATTTGGAAGTTGTCCGTCCTCTTTTATTTTTTGGAATAGTTTGAAAAAGAATAGGCATTAACTCCTCTTTAAAGTTTGGTAAAACAGGGTAGCCCCGGTGGCCCAGCGGTTTGGTGCTTGCCTTTGGCCCAAGGCGTGATCCTGAGGCCCCCCGATGGAGTCCCACATCGGGCTCCCTGCATGGAGCCTGCTTCTCCCTCTACCTGTGTCTCTGCCCCTCTCTCTCTCTCTCTCTCTTTCCCTCTCTGTCTCTCATGAATAAATAAATAAATTCTTAAAAAAAATAAATAAAGTTTGGTAAAACATACCTGTGAAGTTATCTTTATTATTTCTATCCTTTTATTTGTTTGGGGCTTTGTTTGTTCTTATTTTTTCCAGCTGCTTCAGGTGTAATGCTAGGTTATTTGAGATTTTTCTTTATTCATGAGATAGACCTGTATTGCTAAAAACTTCCCTCTTAAAAGGATTTTTACTGTATCCCTAAGATTTAGGGCCATTGCGTTTTTGTTTTTTTTTTTAAGATTTTATTTATTTTATTCATCAGAGACACACAGAGAGAGGATTTATAATAATCCTTTATTATTTATAATAATCCTTTTATGATTATTGTTTCTTTCTTTGTCTTTTGTTACAGTCTTTGTTTTATAGTTTATTTTGTATCATATCAGTATTTATGATCCCAGCTTCCTTTTCACTTCCATTTGCATGATAAGTGCTTTCCTACTCTTCTCTTTTAGTCTGCATGTGTCTTTAGGTCTGAAGTGAGTCTCCTCTAGGTATTTTCTAGATGGATCTTGCTTTTTCATTCATTCTATCACCCTATATTTTTTTATTGGAACATTTAGTTCACTTACATTCAAAGAAATTATTGATAGGTATGTACTTATTATCATTTTGTTACTTCTTTTATGGATGTTTTTGCCGTTTTTCTCTGTTTTCTTATCCTGATCTCTCATGGTTTGCTTGTTTCTTTGGTATACTTGGATTTCTATTTATTTATTTATTATTTATTTATTTATTTATTTATTTATTTTGCATATCTATTACTAGTTTTGATTTATGGTTACCATTAGGTTTAATATAGTACCTTATGCATATAGCAGTGTATTTTAAATTGATGATTGCTTAAGTTTGAATCCAATCTAAAGCACTGGGTGTTCTTGGATGGCTCAATAAGTTAAGCATCTGTCTTCAGCTCAGGTCATGATCCTTAGGTCCTGGGAATGAGCCCTGCTGAACAGGGATCTGCTTCTCCCTCTCCTTCTGCCTTTCTTCCCTGCTCATGTTCTCTCTGTCTCTTTCTCTCTCTTTCTGAAATAAACAAAATATTCTTAAATAAATAAAAGCACTAAATTTTTACTCCACACCCCCCCCATGTTTTAGAAATATGAAGTCATATATTGCCTCCTTTTATTTTGTGAATCCCTTTATTGATGTTTATAGATATACTTAATTTTACTACATTTGTGCTTCCCTACTTTTCTTACTCCTGTTGATGTTCTTCCTTCCTACTCACAAAAGTCTTGGGCATTTCTTAAAAGGGTGGTTTATTGCTTGTGAATTCCTTTAACTTTTCTTTGTGAAATTCTTATCTTTCATTCTATTCTGAATGATAGGCTTGCTTGACAGAGTAATTTTGACTGCAAGTGTTTTTTTTTTCTTTTAGCACTTCGAATATATCATGCTATACCCTTCTGACATGCAAAGTTTCTGCTAAAAAAATCAACTTATAGTCTTATGGGATTTTCCTTGTATATAATTGTTTTATCTTTCTGCTTTTAAAACTTTATCTTTATTACTACTTTTTGCCATTTCAATTGCTATGTGTTCTGGTGTGGAACTCCTTGGGTTTATATTTTTGGGAGATCTCTGTGCCTCCTAGATCTGGATTTTTGTTTCCTTCCCCAGATTCAGGAAGTTTTTGGCTATTATTTCTTCAAATAAATTTTCTGTCTCCATTTCTTTCTCTTCTCCTTCTGGCATTGTTTTAATGCTACTGTTATGCATCTCTACTCCTTGCTCAAGTCTGCTGGGGATCTTTATGATCATTACTTTAAATTATCTACCAAGCATATTACTTATCTCTGTTTCACTTAGCTCTCTTGCTGAGGTTCATCCTATTCCTTCATTTGGGATGTATTCCTCTGTCTCCTTCTCTTGTCTAACTGGTCAGGTCACGATTCTGGGGTCCTGGGATTGAGTTCTCCATCTGGCTCCCTGCAGGGAGGCTGCTTCTCCCTCAGACTATGTCTCTGCTTCTCTCAGTGTCTCTCATGAATAAATAAATAAAATCTAAAAAAATTTTCAAAAAATTATTTTATTAATCTGGGAATGGTGTTTCAAAAGCACATTTTTAAGTCAAGGTTGATATTTTAACATATTTTTA
This sequence comes from Canis lupus baileyi, assembly GCF_048164855.1. NCBI lineage: Eukaryota > Metazoa > Chordata > Mammalia > Carnivora > Canidae > Canis > Canis lupus. The sequence goes on from NC_132842.1 coordinate 4,127,435, forward strand.
TAAAACATTAAAAATGCTACTAATTCCTTTGGCTCTTTACCTTCCATTTTTGAAGATTTTAAAGGAAAAGGGCAGTCCAATTCAATTGAGTTATTCTCAACTTACCGTCATTAATAATTTGATTTGTACTTCAGTTTGAGTCAATTTCTGTAATTGTTAAGACCCCTCTTTCAAAACACTGACACTCAGAGATGAGAAGAATCATCCACTTAAAATCTATACTTGGCCAGTTTTATATAGTTTGAGTATATTCCTATGATCTGAAGGCATTAGAAACGAAGAATCATCACTTTGCTCATTTCTTTTGGAGTCTCTTTTGTGGAAGCAATGTTTAAGATCAACTGTGATTCTAAGTTACCATATAAACCTATTAAAAAGAACAAATTTATAAGTGTTGGCTCAGGGACAAGTGCTAAAATAACAGATGGAATGAATATTAAACTATACAAAAGTACTACATAGGAAAATCACCAATTCTTTGTAATGATTTATGATGATTGTGTGGATTTCTTTTTAAACTCTTAGCATGGTCTTATTCTTTTGAAAGAGTAGAAGTAGATGTCATAAGTGGTTGTGAAGTAATTCTAAATATATATTAATTGATTTCCATTCCAAGTTGTAATTATTATAAATTAGCATATACTATTATAATTATGAAAGGTTAACAACAAAGTAATAACATAGGTGTTTTAATTAGTGTACATATAAGAGGATTCAGCATTCTTACAATCAAATCTTTTTTTTTGTATATATTTTTTAGTGGAGTTCAATTTGCCAACATATAGCATAACACCCAGTGCTCATCGCATCAAGTGCCCCCCCAGTGACCATCAACCAATCACTCCATCTCCCCGCCCACCTCCTTTTCCACTACCCCTTGTTTGTTTCCTAGACTTAGGAAACTCTCCTGTTCTATCACCCTTACCGATATTTCCCACTCATTTTTCTCTCCTTTCCCTTTTATTCCCTTTCACTATTTTTTATATTCCCCAAAGGAATGAGACCATATAGTGATTGTCTTTCTCTGATTGACTTATTTCACTCAGCATAATACCCTTCAGTTCTATCCACATTGAAGCAAATTGTGGATATTTGTCGTTTCTAATGGCTGAGTAATATTCCATTGTATATATAGACCATATCTTCTTTATCCATTCATCTTTTGATGGACACTGAGACTCCTTAAACAGTTTGGCTATTAGTGCATTGCTGCTATAAACATTGGGGTGCAGGTGTCCTGCTGTTTCACTGCATCTGTATATTTGAGGTAAATCGCCAACAGTGGAATTGATGGGTCATAGGGTAGTTCTATTTTTAACTCTTTGAGGAACCTCTACACAGTTTTCCATAGTGACTGCACCATTTCACATTCCCACCAACAGTACAAGAGGGTTCCCCTTTCTCCACATCCTCTCCAACATTTGTTGTTTCCTGTCTTCTTAATTTTTACTATTCTCACTGGTGTGAAGTGGTATCTCATTGTGGTTTTGATTTGTATTTCCCTGATGGCAAGTGATGCGGAGCATTTTCGCATGTGCTTGTTGGCCATGTCTATGTCTTCCTGCGTGAATTTCTGTTCAAGTCTTTTGCCCATTTCATGATTGGATTGCTTGTGTCTTGGGTGTTGAGTTTAATAAGTTCTCTATAGATAGATCTTGGATACTAGCCCTTTATCTGATAGGTCACTTGCAAATATCTTCTCCCATTCTGTAGGTTGTCTTTTAGTTTTGTTGACTGTTTCTTTTGCTGTGCAGAAGATTTTTATCTTGATGAAGTCCCAATAGTTCATTTTTGCTTTTGTCTCTTTTGCCTTCATGGATGTATCTTGCAAGAAGTTACTGTGGCTGAGTTCAAAAAGGGTGTTGCCTGTGTTCTCCTCTAGGATTTTGAAGGATTCTTGTCTCACATTTAGATCTTTCATCCATTTTGAGTTTATCTTTGTGTATGGTGTAAAGGAATGGTCTAGTTTCATTCTTCTGCACGTGGCTGTCCAATTTTCCCAGCACCATTTATTAAAGAGACTGTCCTTTTCCCAGTGGATAGTCTTTCCTGCTTTGTCAAATATTAGTCGACCATATTGTTGAAGGCCCATTTCTGGGTTCTCTATTCTGTTCCATTGCTCTATGTGTCAGTTTTTGTGCCAGGACCACACTGTCTTGATGACCACAGCTTTGTAGTACAACCTGAAATTGGCATTGTGATCCCCCCGGCTCTGGTTTTGTTATTCAATATTCCTCTGGCTACTCGGGGTCTTTTCTGATTCCACACAAACCTTAAGATAATTTGTTCCAACTCTCTGAAGAAAGTCCATGGTATTTTGATAGGGAGTGCATTAAACGTGTAAATTGCACTGGGTAACATTGACATTTTCACAATATTAATTCTTTCAATCCATGAGCATGGAATATTTTTCCATCTGTTTGTGTCTTCCTAAGTGTTCATTCAGAAGTGTTCAGTAGTTTTTAGGGTATAGATCCTTTACCTCTTTGTTTAGGTTATTCCTAGGTACCTTATGCTTTTGGGTGCAATTGAAAATGGGATTGACTCCTTAATTTCTCTTTTTTTAGTCTCATTGTTAGTGTATAGAAATGCCACTGATTTCTGGGCATTGATTTTGTATCCTGCAACGCTACCAAATTGCTGTATGAGTTCTAGCAATCTTGGGGTGGAGACTTTTGGGTTTTCTATGTAGAGTATCATGTCATCGGTGAAGAGGGAGAGTTCTTTGCCAATTTGAATGCCTTTTATTTCTTTTTGTGGTCTGATTGCTGAGCTAGGACTTCTAGTACTATGTTGAATAGCAGTGGTGAGAGTGGACATCCCTGTCTTGTTCCTGATCTTAGGGGAAAGGCTCCCAGTGCTTCCCCATTGAGAATGATATTTGCTGTGAGCTTTTTGTAGATGGCTTTTAAGATGCTGAGGAATGTTCCCTCTATCCCTACACTCTGAAGAGTTTTTTTTTTTTTTTGAAGAGTTTTGATCAGGAATGGATGCTGTATTTTGTCAAATGCTATCTCTGTATCTGTTGAGAGGATCATATGGTTCCTGTTTTTCTCTTGTTGATATGAGAACATTGATTGCTTTACACGTGTTGAACCAGCTTTGCACCCCAGTGATAAATCCTACTTGGTCATGATGAATAATCTTCTTAATGTACTGCTGGATCCTATTGGCTAGTATCTTGTTGATAATTTTGCATCTGTGTTCATCAGGGATATTGGTCTATAATTCTCCTTTTTTGGAGTTAAGGTGATGCTGGTCTCTTAAAGTTAGTTTGGAAGTATTCCATCACTTTCTATATTTTGGAACAGCTTTAATAGAATAGGTATTATTTCTTCTTAATCGTTTGATAGATTTCCCCCCGGGAAGCCATCTGGCCCTGGACGTTTGTGTTGGGATGTTCAATTTCCTCCCTGGTTACTGGCCTGTTCAGGTTTTCTATTTCTTCCTGTTCCAGTTTTGGTAGTTTGTGGTTTTTCAGATATACACCCATTTATTCTAGATTGTCTAATTTATTGACGTATAGCTGCTCATAATATGTTTTAAAATCTTTTCTATTTCCTTGGTATTGGTTGTGATCTCTCCTTTCTCATTCATGATTTTATTATATTGTGTCTTTTCTCTTTTGATTTTAATAAGGCTGGCTAATATCTATCTTATTAATTCATTCAAAGAACAAACTCCTGGTTTGTTGATCTGTTCTATAATTCTTCTGGTTTCTATTTCATTGAGTTCTGCTAGAATCTTTATTAACTCTCTTCTTCTGCTGGATGTAGGTTTTATTTGCTGTTCTTTCTCCAGTTCCTTTAGGTGCAAAGTTAGCTTCTGTATGTGAGTTTATTCCAGTTTTTTGAGGGATGCTTGTATTGCGATGCATTTCCCTCTTAGGACTGCTTTTGCTGTATCCCAAAGATTTTGAACGGTTGTATCCTCATTTGTTTCAATGCATCTTTTTAATTCTTCTCTAAATTCCAGTTTGATCCTTTCATCTTTTAGCAGGATGGTCTTTAATCTCCATGTGTTTGAATTTCTTCCAAATTTCTTCTTGTGATTTAGTTCTAGTTTCAAAGCATTATGGTCTGAAAATATATAGGGGACAATCCCAACCTATTGGTATCAGCTTAGACCTGATTTGTGACACAGAATATGGTCTATTATGGAGAAAGTTCCATGTGTACTTGAGAAGAATGTGTATTCAGTTGTGTTTGGATGTAAAGTTCTGTAAATATCTGTGATATCCATCTGGTCCAGTGTATCATTTAAAGCTCTTGTTTCTTTGGAGATGTTGTGCTTAGAATTTCCAGAAAATGTCTGTGTTGAAGTCTCCCACTATTAGTGTGTTGTTATCTAAGTATGTCTTAATTTTGGTATTAATTGCTTGATATACTTGGCAAGTCATTTCCAAGAAAATGTCTGTGTTGAAGTCTCCCACTATTAGTGTGTTGTTATCTAAGTATGTCTTAATTTTGGTTATTAATTGCTTGATATACTTGGCAGCTTCCACATTAGGGGCATAAATATTCATGATTGTTAGATCCTCTTGTTGGATAGACCATTTAAGTATGATATAGTGTCTCTCTTCATCTCTTACTAGAGTCTTTGTGATAAACTTTAATTTATCTGATATGAGGATTGCTACCCCTGCTTTCTTTTGAGGACCAATTGAATGGCAAATGGTTCTCCAACCTTTCGTTTTTAGGCCGTAGGTGTCCTTATGTCTCAAGTGAGTCTCTTATAGACAGCAATAGATGGGTCTTGCTTTTTTATCTGGTGTGAAACTCTGCGTCTTTTGATGGGATCATTAAGTCCATTCACATTCAGAGTTACTATTGAAAAATATGAATAGTGTCATCATAATACCTATTCAGTCCCTGTTTTTGTGGATTATTTCTTTGGATGTCCTCTTTCTTTTACAGAATTCCCCTTAATATTTTGCAGAGCTGGTTTGGTGGTCACATATTCTTTCAGTTTTTGCCTATCTTGGAAGCTCTTTATCTCTCCTTCTATTCTGAATGAGAGCCTTGCTGGATAGAGTATTCTTGGCTGCCTGTTCTTCTCATTTAGGACCCTGAATATATCCTGCCCAGCCCTTTCCAGCCTGCCAGGTCTCTGTGGAGAGGTCTGCTGTTAATCTAATGCTTCTCCCCATAAAGTTTAGGGATTTCTTGTCTCTTGCTGCTTTAAGAATCTTCTCTTTATCTTTGGAATTTGCAAGTTTCACCATTAAGTGTCAGGGTGTTGAATGACTTTATTGATTTTAGGGGGGGTAAATCTATCTCCTGTATCTGAATGCTTGTTTCCCTCCCCAAGTTAGAGAAGTTCTCAGCTATGATTTGTTCAAATACACTCTCTGGTTCTCTGTCCCCTTCCATGCCCTCTGGAGTCCCAATTAAACATAGATTTTCCCTTTGAAGGCTGTCATTCATTTCCCTTAACCTTTCCTCGTGATCTTTTAATTGTTTTTCCCTTTTTTCTTCAGCTTCCTTCATTGCCATCAACTTGCCTTCTATGTCACTCACTCTTCTACCTCATTAACCCTCGTTTTAGGACTTCTAGTTTGGATTGCATCTCATTTAATTGATTTTTAAGTTCAGCCTGTTTAGATCTCAATTCTGCAGTCATGAAGTCTCTTGAATCCTTTATGCTTTTTTTCCAGAGCCATCAGTAGCTTTATAATTGTGCTTCTCCATTGGTTTTCTGACATCGAATTGTAATCCAAATTCTGTAACTCTGTGGGAGAGAGGACTGTTTCTGATTGTTTCTTTCGTGGTGAGTTCTTTCTAGTCATTTTACTCAGTGCAGAGTAGCTGTTTGAGTGCGCTGCATCAAGAATGTCAACCACAACCTAAATAAATTTCACTCTAGATAATTCTGCTGAGGTCGGAGACCAGAAATTGAAAACAAGTGTCAGAATGAAATTAAACAAAGGAATCACTAAAGTGAAAATAAATTTTAAAACAAAGTAGTAAAAAATAAAATCTGGGTGTCCTAAAGAAGAAGAGAAAAAAATGAAAAGAAAACAATAAGAAAAAAGAAAAAAAAAAGGAGACAAAAAAGGGGGGTATTGGGGGATGGTGGTGAAGAAGTTGTAGTGGAGGGAGAATGTAGTTTACCTGAGGCTTCTAGAAGATGATCCTCTTGTTTCTCAGTATATTAAGTTCTGTATTTTAGAAGATGCTCAGTTCCAAATTTATATAAGCCAGAAATATTTGTAGAGGGCCCCAACATTGACCACCAAAACATAAATGAGATAAAAGAGGTGGGCAGAATGGGAATGAGGAATCTCACAGAATGAACCAGCATGGTATACCACTCAGTTCTGGGTGCATACTGGTCATGATTTAGAAGGTATTAACTTCCACCATTGTAGATTAAAATGAGACAGAGAAAACAAAAAACACAAAACAAACAAACAAACAAAACATATCTTGTATATCTCCCAAAATTAAGTTGAGTATGTTGAAGGGAATCTAGAAGTGGAAAATATATCTAGGACCTGTAATTGTAGAAATATGAAAGTCAAAAAGAAGAATCTTAAAAATGAGGAGGTGGTAAAATATTGTAGTTGAGTGGGAAAAGAGAAAAAAAAATGGAAATTTACAGACTGATATAAAAATGAGTTGTACTAGAAAAAGGAAGGGGAAAAAAAAGGATGGGTACCCTCTTGTTCTATATACTGTAAATCTCTCGACTTCCCCTAGAGCTTTCCAGCACTGCTCAGTCAAGAACTTGTTCTTCCCTCCTTCTCTTAGCTGATTCTGGGGGAGGGGCCTGCTGTTTTGATTCTGAGGTGTGTGTACATGGGGGAGATGCCCCATCCCCTGACAGGTGCAGGGCTCAGTGGGAGCTATTTGTCCTGTGAGGCCCTTGTTCTCTGGTGGCCCCACTCCATTCCAGTCACAAGGTGGGACAACAATACTGACGGCGGCCAGGTCTCTAGCTTTGGAGACAGCTCCCCCCAGTAACTACCCAGTCAGCACTGGCCTGGATGCTCCGGAGGTGGAAGGTGCTGATCTGCACAGCCTGCAGTGTGCCCGGCAGAAAGTGAGTCTTTGCTGTCCTATACCCTCCCCGCCTCCACCAGTCCCGGGGGGAGTGCTGGGTCACCAGCTGTGTCTGCCCAGCACCCTGGGATCCGGGGCCTGTGATGCTGGAATCCGGCTCCTGGGGCTGTGTCTCCCGAAGGCAGCAGGGCACACACCCCTCCTTCTGGAGCCCCTGCCCGTTCACTGGCTTCTCCCCAGGCTCCACCGGGTGTGTGCTCTAACCCTTTATCGTTATCAGCCCACAGTCTGTGATGTGCCTCCCCCGGTGCACTTCCTCTATTAGTGACTCCGGGAAACTGGAGGCTCTACTACTGCCCTTCCTGCAATTCTGCCCGAGTTTCATGCTGAGCGCCTTTCCATCCGGGAATAATCTGGTGCGGATTTTTAAAGTTCCTGCTTCTCCAGCACTGGGTTTTCCTGTCCTGGAGACTCGCCACCCAGTCTTAGAGCAGCTCCTAGTGGGGGCTCCTTCTCCACTTCTTGTTTTTTGTTTTTGTTGTTGTTGCTGTTGTTTTCTGCCTTCCTACCTTGTTAGAAGTGAAAAACCTTCTCTCTATAGCGTTCCAGTTGTTCTCTCTTTAAATCTCAGGTCGAATTTGTAGGTTTTCAGGATGATTTGAAAGTTATCTAGGTAAGTTGGTTGGGACAGGTGACTTGGGGATCCTACTCCTATGCCATCTTGCCCTGCCCCCGAGATCTCTCTTTTGAAAAAGTATAAATAGATGTCATTAGTGGTTGTGAAGTATCTTTGGATATAATTCTTTGTATAGAGGATGGAAATCATTTCCCTCAGAATTAAAAGTATGGCAGAGATTGTTCAATTGTGATGGAAACTAGGTGGATGTTCACAAATTGTCCCCCTCTTCTGCCTAGGCACAATTTATACATTTCCCGGACTCCTTTGTTTTTTAAATTAAAGATGGGGCCATGTGATTTAGTGTTGGCCAGTAGAATGTAGGGTTAAAGTGAAGTACAGACACATAATTTTCCTCACAATCCTATATATTCTCTCTCATATACAGGATTGAATGCTAGTTTGAATGCTGAACAGAGGTGATTCAGTGGTGGATTCCCATTAAAACTAGTGGAACCTCAAATTGTAGAAGCTGAAACTGAGTAACTGCCCATTCTGCCACTAACTCATATTCAATGACATGGATGAGAAATAAATAGTGTTAGAAGACACTAAAATTTTAAAAATCGTATAGCACAAAGATCATTTCTGACTAATAGTAAATTGTGTAGCTATTAAGTCTTTGGTAGAATCAGCATAGAAAATAATTGTATTTTAAAAAATAAATAAATAAATAAATAAATAAATAAATAATCTTTTGAATCAAATGTGTGCCTTGGTGGCTCAGAGGTTAAGCATCCAACTCCTACTTTTGGCTGATGTCATAATCTCATGGGTTGTGAGATCAAGCCCTGTGTCAGGCTTCTCATTCAGTGGGGAGTTTACTGGAAAGATTCCATTCCCTCTGCCCTCCCCCTATTCACATGCTCTCTCTCTCTGCCTAAATAAATAAATAAATAAATAAATAAATAAATAAATAAATAAATAAACTTTTGGATTATTATATACAGAGATGATCTCTGTACATACAGATATAAATAAATATTTATGTGTGCCTTAATAAATAACTTTAAAGAGAATACCCTTGTAATTCTTACTTCGGTTAATATATGGAACAGCAGTAACCTAGAAACCCCCAGCATCTTTCTTATCCAGCCATCTAGAGTAGAGGTAAGCCACCATCCAAATTATTATTATTAATTTTTCTTTTTTTCTTTAGTTACCAACCAACTAAATCATGTGTGTTTGGGGGAACTTATTTTTGTCTATTTTGCCCTTTTAATTATTGAATTCCTTTTTATATATCTAACTTCTTTTAATTAATATTAGGTTTTTAAGATTTAAAGATTTATCTATATTGTACATAGAGGTAGTTTGCTCATTTTCATTGCTGTGTATTCAAACATATGGAGATTTTCTAGCAACAATTTAGTTATCTATTTGTAGCAGAATTATTTTTGGTTAAAGAATACCATTGGCACAAGAATTTGAAATTTGTTCAGGTTTTCTTGATTGCTCAGGACATGACTGATTTTTGTAACATTTCTGCTTGTGCTTAAAAAGAATATTCTTTAATTACTGGCTGCAATATTCCATAAAGGCTGACAAAAGAATGTTTGTCAACCATGATGTTTAAATCTTCCATTGGCTCCTATTTTCTTATTGTCTTACTAATTCCTGAGGAAATTGCTACAATCTCTTATTATTGTTGCTGATTTATATATTTGCCTTAAAGTTTGTCTAATTGTACATTATTTCTGTCATTACATGCATACAAATTTAAAATAATTTCTTTTTGAAAACATTTTGTCATTATCATTTTATGGTTATCATCATTATTACATGATAAAACCATTGTATCATTTATCATTGAGAATCATCTTAATTTCTGAAATGATTATTTTAAAATTAATTGTTGGGACTCCTGCTTAAGCACCTGTTTTCGGCCCAGGGTGTGATCCTGGAGTCCCAGGATCAAGTCCCACATCAGGCTTCCTGCATGGAGCCTGCTTATCCCTCTTCCTGTGTCTCTGCCTCTCAGTCTCTGTGTCTCTCATGAATAAATAAATAAAAATCTTTAATAGAAAATAAACAAAATTAGTTGTTGATATTAAAATAAGAATGCCCTGCCCCTTCCACTGTTTAACTTTTACTTGTGTATCTTCACATCTTATACACTTTTGAACAGCACACATTTGCTTTAGATATTCTATCTTTTATTAATACTTAGCTATTTTTAACTACAGCTTAAGTAAACATTTTTATTTTGCTCTTGCCATTTATGTCACTTATTCTATATTTTCTTTCATTTTCTTTCCTTCCAGGTGATTTATACATACTTTCTTATTCCTTTGGATGTTTTAATATATATTCTCAATCTCCCTTCCGTAGGTTTTTAAAATTAAAATTGTAATTCTAAGAGGATTAGTAATTATTTCCTAAATTACAACCATACTGTACCTTAGATTCCCCATAACTTACTTGTCTTAAAACTGAAAGTTGTACCATTTGATCAGCATTTCCCAATTTCCCCCATTCCTCAACTCTGGTAATGACCATTCTACTCTTTATTTCTTTGAGTTCAGTGTTTATAGAATCTTCATATAAATGAGATCATATAGCATTTGTCTTTCTCTGTCTTAATTATTTTACTTATGTTAATGATCTTAAAGAGGACTATCCATGTTGCAATGATATTATTTCCTTCATTTCTTGTTGAATTATATCACCTAGTTATTATCTATCTATCTATCTATCTATCTATCTATCTATCTATCATCTATCTATCTATCATCTATATCCATTAATGCATGCTTAAGTTGTTTCCATGTCTTGGCTATTGTGAATAATGCTACAGTGAACATGGAAGAGCAAATAGCTCTTTGACAGGGTGTTTTAATTTCCCTTGGATATATAGCTAGAAGTAGAATTACTAGATCGTTTGGTATTTCTATTTTTAATATTTTAAGGAAGCACTATACTGTTTTCCACAGTGACTATACCAATTTACATTCCTACCTCAGTGCACCAGAGTTCACTTTCCTGCACATACTTGCCAGTATTTACTATCTCTTGATTTTTTTTGACAATAGTTGTTACAACAGATGTGAGATGACATCTCATTGTGGGTTTGTTGCTGTTGTTGTTAAAGATTTTATTTATTTATTCGTGAGAGACAGAGAAAGAAGCAAAGACATAGATCTCAGAGAAGTAGGCTCCATGCAGGGAGCCCGATGTGGGACTTAATCCCCTGACTTCTGATCACGCCCTGGGCCAAAGACAGGCTTGCTCAATCACTGAGCCACCGAGGCAACCCTCAGTGGTTTTGATTTACATTTCCTTGAAGATTAGTGATTACCTGTAAGCCATTTGTATGTCTTCTTTGGAAAAATTTGTATTCAATTCCTTTCCCCAGTTTTTAAATAGGTTATTATTATTATTATTATTATTATTATTATTATTATTTTGTTATTGAATTGAATGAGTTCTTTTTATTTTGGATATTAACCCCTAATCAGATATTTGTTTTGCAAATATTTTCTCCCAATGTATAGTTACCTGTTCACTTTTTTCATTGTTTCCTTGTTGTGCAGAAGCATTTTAGTTGATATATTTTAGTTTGAGAATTAAAGTTAATTTTTCTTTAAGTATTTGGTAGAATTCATATGTGAAGCCATCTGATTCTGGGCTTTTCTGTTTTGGGAAATTTTTGATTACTGATTCAATTTTATGCATACTATTGATCTGCTCAGATTTTCTATTTCTTCATGATACAGTCTTGATAGGTGGAAGCTGGGTCCAGCAGCAAGGGTCAGGGCCAACCGCAGGCCTACTGGTATCTGCAGGGCCTCTGGCCATGGGTATGCACTCCCATGGCTGCAGGGTTTCCTCTGGTACAGCTCTGCAGTGGAGGCCAGTTTTGCAGTCATGCTGGGTTCTTGTAAGTATACAACTGGAGGGGCTAGCTTTAGATAAGCCTAGTAATGAAGGCCAGTGATAGGAGTAGGGCCATGCCTCAGAGCTCATAAGTAGCTTTGGGGGCCTGGACTGTTGATGTGTGCTTCCTTGGTTATAGGATCTCACCACAGGATGCACACTGGCAGAAGAGGATGGTCATGGGAGTCAGGCCTGCCAAGGGCAGGTGCACAGTTGGAAAGACTAGACCCAAGCACTGGCCCAGTTCTACAGGTCAGCTGGGGAGATCTAAGTTGTCATTCTGTCCTTGGACAGTTGCAGAGCCCTGGGCCGGTTACCAGTATGGGACAGAGTGCCAGGGATAGTGGAGGTACTCAGCATCTGGAGTTTTTATTTTATTTTTTTTAAATAATAAATTTATTTTTTATTGGTGTTCAATTTACCAACATACAGAATAACACCCAGTGCTCATCCCGTCAAGTGCCCCCCTCAGTGCCCGTCCCCTACTCACTCCACCCCCCGCCCTCCTCCCCTTCCACCACCCCTAGTTCGTTTCCCAGAGTTAGGAGTCTTCATGTTCTGTCTCCCTTTCTGATATTTCCCACACATTTCTTCTCCCTTCCCTTATATTCCTTTTCACTATTATCTATATTCCCCAAATGAATGAGAACATATAATGTTTGTCCTTCTCTGATTGACTTATTTCACTCAGCATAATACCCTCCAGTTCCATCCACGTCGAAGCAAATGGTGGGAATTTGTCATTTCTAATGGCTGAGGAATATTCCATTGTATACATAAACCACATCTCCTTTATCCATTCATCGTTCGATGGACACTGAGGCTCCTTCCACAGTTTGGCTATCGTGGACATTGCTGCTAGAAACATTGGGGTGCAGGTGTCCCGGCGTTTCATTGCATCTGAATCTTTGGGGTAAATCCCCAGCAGTGCAATTGCTGGGTTGTAGGGCAGGTCTATTTTTAACTCTTTGAGGAACCTCCACCCAGTTTTCCAGAGTGGCTGCACCATTTCACATTCCCACCAACAGTGCAAGAGGGTTCCCTTTTCTCCGCATCCTCTCCAACATTTGTGATTTCCTGCCTTGTTAATGTTCCCCATTCTCACTGGTGTGAGGTGGGATCTCATTGTGGTTTTGATTTGTATTTCCCTGATGGCAAGTGATGCAGAGCATTTTCTCATGTGCTTGTTGGCCATGTCTATGTCTTCCTCTGTGAGATTTCTCTTCATGTCTTTTGCCCATTTCATGATTGGATTGTTTGTTTCTTTGGTGTTGAGTTTAATAAGTTATTTATAGATCTTGGAAACTAGCCCTTTATCTGATAAGTCATTTGCAAATATCTTCTCCCATTCTGTAGGTTGTCTTTTAGTTTGGTTGACTGTATCCTTTGCTGTGCAAAAGCTTCTTATCTTGATGAAGTCCCAATAGTTCATTTTTGCTTTTGTTTCTTTTGCCTTCGTGGATGTATCTTGCAAGAAGTTACTGTGGCTGAGTTCAAAAAGGGTGTTGCCTGTGTTCTCCTCTAGGATTTTGATGGAATCTTGTCTCACATTTAGGTCTTTCATCCGTTTTGAATTTATCTTTGTGTATGGTGCAAGAGAGTGGTCTAGTTTCATTCTTCTGCATGTGGATGTCCAATTTTCCCAGCACCATTTCAAAATACCATGGACTTTCTTCAGAGAGTTAGAACAAATTATTTTAAGATTTGTGTGGAATCAGAAAAGACCCCGAATAGCCAGGGGAATTTTAAAAAAGAAAACCATATCTGGGGGTATCACAATGCCAGATTTCAGGTTGTACTACAAAGCTGTGGTTATCAAGACAGTGTGGTACTGGCACAAAAACAGACACATAGATCAATGGAACAGAATAGAGAACCCAGAAGTGGACCCTGAACTTTATGGTCAACTAATATTCGATAAAGTAGGAAAGACTATCCACTGGAAGAAAGACAGTCTCTGCATCTGGAGTTTTTAAAGGCAAGTAGCTATGGTATGAAATATCAAAGAAATCTGAAGATGATCTACAGTAGCAGCTCTGCGGGTTGTTGGTTTCTTTGATGGCAAAAATTACCAGGGTCCTCTGCAAAGCAGGTCATTGGGAACTGGTCGCTTGTGATGTTTGGCTTGTACTGATAGCCCTTGCTTTTCTTTTTTTCTTCCTCTCCCGGTCTATACATCTCAGTACTACTGGTCTCTAGATGGGGTGAAACCAAAGCAGATCCTTAGTGAAGTGTCCCAAATGGTAGGGGAAGATGTTGATCCTGGTCTCCCTTTCACAGTGAGGGGAATCCTTTCTGGATGGGGAGTTCACTCTTGGCTCTGAGCAATGTGGGCTTGTGGGATGCAGTCAAATTTAGCTTTTCTATAACTGCACTTTGTGCAGTTATTCTTAGGTTTTTTTTTGTTTTGCTGTGTTGCTGAAGTTTCTTAAGTGAATTCCTGAGCTTTCCCATAGCTATTTTTGTTCCCTAATTCTTGATTTTTTTTTTTTTGTGGTTATGGAAATCAGGATCTGCTATTTGCCTTCTGGGTGACATTATGGTAAAGAAAAATTTTAATCAAGGCAAAACTTCTTCCTTAATAATATAAAAGAACAAACTAACCCTTGAGTTATATGTATCTTTTATTGAACAATTTCTTCAAACATATTTTTACATGCCAAAGACTGTAAATAATATAGTTTTATAAAGTCAACATTGAATTACTTACATATTTACCACTTTATGTTATGTCTTCCTACATCACATGATGTAATTCAGATGAGTTGCCATCTGAGATGAGATTCCTTATGCTTTAAAATGTCTTTAAATGTCTCTTCCATTGGAAAACTCTTCAAGTTTTACTTTCTGTGAAAATGTCATTATTTTCTCATTATCCCTGAAAGATATTTACAGAGTATAGAATTTAAGGAAGGCAGACATTTTTCCTGTGTGTGTTCTAGATCCCATTGTTCATACTGCCAGCTATATACTCTCATTGTCTGTTTTTAAGATTTTTTTCTGTATACTAGATATTTTGCTACTTTACCTTAATGTGGTCAGTTGTGAACTTTTAAAATTATATTTCATATTTATTCAATTTGAATTTGTAGATTGTTTTTTTTTTGAAGCAGAACAAACAGCATTTAATAAAATAAGAGGGGAGACTCTCGTATACCTACTGTATATTAAGAGTCAGTCATTGGAGTAAATGTCTTCAGAAGCTACACTTTGTCTCAGAGCTGAATATGAAAGCATCACATTTATTAGGACCAAAAAAGTAGCTGTAAGCGTCTTTTTTTTTTTTTTTTTTTGGCCATTAATTCCAGTGAATGGACTCTCATTTGTATGAAAAGCTTTTTAAGACCATACAATTACCCTAAAATTTGCCAAATCATAACTTTTAAAGGGAAAAAGCACTTAGTCTTCCAGTGTCAAACTTGGCTTAATAAATATAAGCTGTAGACAATGCCATGCTACAGTCTACCAATAGAGAAGCTGTTAGCTTACTAAACTAGTAAGAACAGGACAGAAACTATTGAAGTTACTCAAATAGCTGTTTTTCACTACTAGAAAGACAACACAGGTGGTTCAACAGAATTTACTTGTATATTTTCCATTTTCTGTACTATTTGAAGGCATAGGATAGCTTTGTATAAGCTTTCTACAATACTGTACTTTAAATTTATCCAGTAAACTAAGATGCAGTACAACTTTTATACAACTTAAGATATTAAAAAAAAAATCTCCACAAGAGAAAGCAACTCAGCAGGCCCTGATACTGAAACATTTTTCCAAAATAAATAGATATGCAATTGCATTAAAAGGCAGTTTTCAAATATTTTAAGTTACACCAAGATTCCTTCCAAGTATCTGCCTTACTAAACTAATGCAACCAATTCTTACTCAGTGTTAATAGTGGGGCGTGAATTTTGATGTTTAATGTTTTACTTTCTTCATTATCAAAAAATTTTTAAAGTGCTATTAAGCAGCAAAGTAAATTGCATTAGCTCTCTATTCCTGTAGAGGTGCCAATTCCTCATGGTAGAGGTACAAACTGTGAAATTGCAAAAGGTACAGTTTAACAGTAAGTAGTGCATGAAGAAACAGTAACAAGTGGCCTAAATACAGAGTTGGACAGAATCAAACCAGTTATGTCTATAATTACTCAAGTGAAATGGATATAGTTTCTTTCAAACATTCAAAATAAAGTTTGAAAATTATAACTTGGTGTTTAGAATCAAATTTGAGGAATTTCTTGATAAAATATAAATCTGTTCTTTTGAAATTGGAAATGAAACTACTATCAATTGATGGAGAGCTAGAGACTTATTAACCCCTCCTAAACAGATAAAGAAATAAGTGACAAAGTCTCTTGCACTGAAGTTATGTATATTAACAGCTTTACATGTAATATTCATATATAAAAAATTTAAGTGCTTTTCTCCAATTTAAAAATCTAAAGAATTCAAAAATAAGGCATTCAATATTTGAAAAAAGTACAGATTTACAAAATGTGTATTATTCTGTCATGAAAACTTCACACCAACATTATACGCTTGGAAAAAATACAGGATATATTACCAATTTATGTAAGCAATAACTTAGTTCACACCATGCAATAAAAAGTACATTAATCAAGATACACAAGCTTTTGTAGGTTCTAAACTGAAGGACTTTTTTTTTTCCTGAAGAATTCTTAAAACCTGTGGCACTTAAAATTCGTTAGCCTTTCTACTGAGAGGTAAATTATACACAGCAATGATGAAAAAAATTAACAGATCAGTTGTCTATCGTGAATCATTCCAGCTTTGTTCAACAACGGCCGAAACTCTTTTCTCATATTCTCTTTTGTTTTCCTGATGAAGCTGTGCTGCCTGGCTACTGGCTGGACTGTTTGGATTTGGTTCATCCAGCAGAGACTGAATTGATGTTAAGATAGAAAATACATCATATGTTGGACTCCATGGATTCTGAAGGATATCTAAACATATGCTACCATCAGCATACACATTTGGATGAAACATTTTGGATGACAACCTAACAGTTGGTGGTTTATTTGGATACTCTTCAGAAAATTCTATTACTAGTTTAAAAGTACCATCTCCAAAGGGTGTCCCTTCTGGTCCAAATATAACTGTATTCCACTGCATAATGTTGTTTTCAGATGGTGCTCCACTGACACCCACAGATGGGTCCTCTTGCAATTGCTTCAAATCCCACATGAGCCTCTTCTGGGTGGGGGGGGGGGGTCGACATGCTCCCCAGCTGCCCCGCTGTCAGTCTGTAGATAAGTTGTTTCATCACTTCTGGAAAATTCTTGATCGTTATTGCCTCAGATATTGCCTCTGACCACTTTTTTTGTCTAAATGAATTTTAATATATTTTATGTTAGATCTTCTCATTCTGTCCTATTCTAGCTTATTCTCTTCCTTTTTTTTTCTTTCTTTCTTTCTTTTTTTTTTTTTTTGCTATTTTTCCTCCTTATCCTTGCCTGTGTGTGACATTCTAATTTCTTCTATCTTCTAACACACAAATTCTTTCTACATCTCTTTCAAGTTTGTTATAAAGTTTGCATACAAAGTTTTTAATTATTGTTACTCTGTTTTTAGTATTTAAGTAAGTTTGTGCTTTTCATTTTATTTTCTACTTTACCTATTTTAGTTATCTACTCTTGGCAAATGTTTTCATACTTGTCTTTTATTTCTGTAAATTTAGGATCACAACTGTTTTCAGTTTGTATCTGATAATCCCAGTATCTGAAATCTTTATGGATTGATCATTGTAGTTCTTTGTTTTAATCAATACTTTTTCAGTTCCCCTTACTTTTATAATTCTTGCTTTTCATTGAGTATTTTTACTTATTTTCCTTCAAAATATTTGTAGGAAGAATTTAAGGATTAGAATGTAGTGCGTTCCTTTAGAGAATACCTTTTTTTTTTTTTAGAGAGAATACCTTTTTAAAAAGTTTTCCATGCATTATATCCTCTAATTTTTACTCAATTGCCATCCATCCACTTTATAGAGTTAGATAGAATTATTCTGTTCCATCAATCATTTTGATCATTGATGAAACATTTCCTTTTTAAAAATTGTTGAAGTATATTTGATATAAAAGTATATATTAGTTTCAGATCTACAACATTATCATCTAACATCTATCTATATCATCTGTCTTCTCTTTTTGCCTTAATTCCGGTAAGTTAACATATGATGTTACATTAGTTTCAGATGTTTCACTGTTTTTTGTCGTGCTATACTGATTTGCATGCCCACCAATAGTGCACGTAAATTTTAGGATTATTTATTGCAGTTCTGTGACAAATTCTAGATATTATGATAAGGATTGCATGGGGTCCTGTAAATTGCTTTGGGCAGTATGGATATTTTAACTATATTAATTTTTCCAATCTATAAGCATGGTATATCTCTTCATGTTTGTCATCTTCAATTTCTTTCATCAATGTCCTATGGTTTTCAAAGTACAGATATTTCATCTTCTTGGTTAAATTTATTCTTAGATATTTTATTCTTTATTGGTGCAATTGTAAATGGGATTATTGTTGTAATTTCTCTTTCTGCTACTTTGTTATTAGTGTATAGGAAGATAACAGATTTCTGTCTGTTTATTATGTATCCCAATACTAAATTCATGTATCAGTTCTATTAGTTTTTTTGATGGAGTCCTTTGAGTTTTTTAAATATAGCATCATGTCATCTGCAAATAGTAAAAGTTTTCTTCTTCCCTATCAGTTTGGATGCTTTTTATTTATTTTTTGTTGTCTAATTGCTGTGGATAGAACTTCCAGTACTATTTTGAATAATGTGGTGAGAGTGGAGATTCTTATCTTATTTCTCATTTTAGAAGGAACACTTTAAGTTTTTCAGCATCAAGTGTAATATTAGCTCTGAGTTTTTTGTATATGGCCTTTACTATATTGACATATGTTCCCTCAAACTCCACTCTGTTGAGAATTTTTATCATGAACAGATGTTGTATTTTGTCAAATGATTTTTCTGCATCTATTGGGATAATCATATAATATTTATCCTTTTTTGTTGATATGTGTGTCACATTGATCAATTTGTACATATTGAACTATCCTTGCATGCCTGGGATAAATCTTACTTGATCATACTGAAAGAAAATAAATATATTATTGATTTCAGGTTGCTAATATTTTGTTGAGGATTTTTGCATTTATGTTCATCAGAGATGTTGGCCTGTGATTTTCATTTTTTTTGTAGTGTCTTTGGTTTTGGTATCAGGATAATATTAGCCTCATAGAAGAAATTCAGAAGTTTTCTTTCCTCTTTGATTTTTTTGGAATAGTGTGAGAATAGCTTTAATTCTTCTTTAAATGTTTGGTAGAATTAAGTTGTGAAGCTATCTAGTCCTGGACTTTTGTTTGTTGGGAGTTTTTATTATAGACTCCATTTCTTTTTTTGTTTGTTTGTTTGTTTGTTTGTTTAATTATTTTATTTATTTATTCATGAGAGACCAGAGAGAGAGAGAGAGGCAGAGACACAGGCAGAGGGAGAAGTAGGCTCCATGCAGGGAGCCCAATGTGGGATTCAATCCCAGGTCTCCAGGATCAGTCCTGGGCTGAAGATGGTGCTAAACCACTGAGCCACCTGGGCTACCCTAGACTCAATTTCTTTACTGATAATAAAACTGTTCAAATTTTCTATTTCTTCCTGAGACAGTTTTAGAAAATTATATGTTTCTACAGATTTGTCTATTGTTTTCTATGCTGTCCATTTTGTTGGCATACAATTTACCATAGTATTTTCTTATAATTCTTTGTATTTCTGTAGTGATGTTTGTTGTTATTGCTCCTTCATTTTTTATTCTATTTATTTGAGTTTTCTCTCTCTTTCTCTTGATAAGTCTGGCTAAATGTTTATCAATTTTTTTGAAAGAACCAACTCTTGGTTTCAAAGGTCTTTTCTATTATTTTCAGTCTATATTTCATTTATTTTTGTTCTAATCCTTACTATTTCCTTCCATCTACTAACTTTGGGCCATTTTTTCTTTCTTTTTTCCCCCTAGCCCCTTTAGATCTAAGTGTGGGTTGCTTATTTGAGATTTTTCTTGTTTCTTGAGGTAGGTTTGTATTGCTATATACTTCTTTCTTAGAATTGCTTTCACTGTGTCCCAAAGATTTTTAATCATTGTGTTTTCAGTTTTTCTTATTTCCATGTATATTATTTCTTCTTTGATTTCCTTATTGACCCATAGGTTGTTTAGAATGTGTTGGTTAATTTCCATGTGCTTGTGTTTTTTTTTCCAGTATATTTCTTGTGATTTCTAGTTTTATACTCTTGTAGTGGGAAAAGATGTTTGATATGATTTCAATCTTTTGAAATATATTGAGATTTTCTTGGCCTAACATGTGATCTGTCCTGGGGAATGTTTCATGTGCACTTGAAAAGAATGTATATTCTGCTGTTTAGGGATATATATATCTGTTAGGTCCATCTGGTCTCAAGTGTCATTCAAAACCCTTGTTTCCTTCTGAGTTTCTGCCTGGATAATCTATCTATTGATGTAAGTGAAGTGTTAAAATTCTATTGTTGTATTACTGTCAATTTCTCCCTTTATTTCTGTTAGTAATTTCTTTATATATTTGGGTACTCCTATGTTGGGTCCATAGTATTTATTAATGTTATATTCTCTTGTAGGATTGATTCTTTATCATTATGTAATGACTTTTATCTCTAGCTATAGCCTTCACCTTAAAGTCTATTTTGTTTGTTAGAAGTGTTGCTACTCCAGCTTTTTTTAAAACTTCCATCTGGGGGGATCCCTGGGTGGCGCAGTGGTTTGGCGCCTGCCTTTGGCCCAGGGCGCGATCCTGGAGACCCGGGATCGAGTCCCACATCGGGCTCCCGGTGCATGGAGCCTGCTTCTCCCTCTGCCTGTGTCTCTGCCTCTCTCTCTCTCTCTCTGTGTGACTATCATAAATAAATAAAGAAAAAAAAAACTTCCATCTGCATGGTATATATTTTTTCCTTTTTCCTTTTTTCATTTTCAATCTTTATGTGTCTTTATGTCTGAAGTGAATCTCTTATAGATGGTATATGGATGGGTCTTGTTTTTTATACATGTATTAATCCTATGTCTTTTGTCCATTTATATTTAAAGTAATTATTCAAAGTATATACTTATTTCCATTTTTTTTTGTTTTTGAAGCTTTTTGTTGTTGCTTTTTTTTTTTCTTCTCTTGCTCTCCTCCATTATGGTTTGATGGTTTTCTCTATTGCTATGTTTAGATTTCTCTCTCTCTCTCTCTCTTTCTAGTGTGTGTGTATCTATTCTATGTTTTTGATTCGTGGTTACCATTGGGTTCATATACAACATCTTATGTGCATAACAGTGTATAATAAAGAGATGGTTATTTAAGTTTAAATACATTCTAAAAGCATTACATTTTTCTCCTCCCTCCAAGTTTTATGTATATAATGTAATATACATATTTTATTTTGTATATCCCTTGACTAATTTTTATAGATATAATTGATTTACTATTTTCATTTTAACTTCCATACAAGCTTTATAAGTGATTCACCTACTAGCTTTACTATATGTTCAGTTTTACCTGTGATTTTTGTCATTCATAATTTACTTCTAGTTATGATTTTTTATTTCTACTTAAATGTTTTCCTTGTACAAGATTTGTACCCTGAAAACCATAAAACACTAATGAAAGAAATCAAGATGACACAAAGAAATGGAAACATATTTTATGCTCAAGGAAGCCTTTTTTTCACTTCTTATTTTCTACTGCCTTTCTAGTTGCCTAAGTGGAAGCCAAATGAGAGTGGAGAAATAGTTTGTAAGGTTCCTGTTTTCATGTTATAAGCACAAAAGAGAAAGATACAATGGACTTTGCAGGCAATAGGTAAATAAGTGGTAGACATCTTACACATTTTTAAAATTTTTATTTATTTTTTAAAAATTATTTATTTACTTTAAAGAGAGAGGTGGAGGAAGAGGCAGAGAGTATGTGTGTGTGGGGTCTTAAGCAGACTCCACCCTGAGTGTACAGCCCAATGTGGGGCTTGATCTTAGGATCCTGAGATTAGTCTGAGCTGAAACCAAGAGTTAGATGCTTAACTGACTGTACCCATCTTACACATTTTATTTTTTAAAGATTTTTATTTATTTAATCATGAGATACAGAGAGAGAGAGAGAGAGAGAGAGAGGCAGAGGAGAAGCAGGCTCCCTGCAGTGAGCCTGATGTTAAATTTGATCCCAGGACCCTAAGATCATGACCTGAGCCAAAGGCAGATGCTTAACCACTGAGCCACCCAGGTGTCCTCATCTTATATATTTTAATACCCAGTGAGTTTGGGGATAATTTGATGTTAATTACTATTAAATTTTTATTTTGTTTTATTTGACTAATGAATTATTTAGAAGTGTGATTTTTTACTTTATTTTATTTACTTTATTTTATTTGAGAGAGAGAGCACATGAGCTGGGGGGAGAGGCAGGCAGAGAGGGTGAAGCAGACTCCCCACTGAGAAGGGAGCCTGATGTGGGGCTCCATCACAGGACCCATTATATTTACTGTTTTATCTTTTTGCAAAGAACTCTTTAAAATTTCAATTATGATATTTGAATATCTGGCAAATCTATTTATTTATTGAATGTTTGTTTTTTATTGTAGTGGAAAATTTCACATCTTCAAATACTACATAGCAAGATTTCCAGCTACTTTTTCAAATTTGTGTATTGTTTTCTAGTTTACGTGAAAGAATATTTTAAAATCTTTATAATAGTGGGGATCTGAGTTCAAGTTCCCTCTTTTTTATGTATATTTACATCCTCTGTTTCTATATAAGCACTGGAAGACAAAGTTTAAGCTTCTAGGCTCTCTAATCTAAAATTTCTGTATGTCTTGCAGGCCTTAACTTAGTTAACCCACTCTCTCTTTTATATCTTTCTTTGTGGTTCATGGTTTCTTCCTTCCATTTTAAGCTTGTCTAATAAATTGGAGAAACATGGTGTTTTTAATTAAGTATATATAAAACATATAAAATTGGCCTTTTATCTTTTCAGAAGTTAGTTACTAGTTATATTTGTTCAATATGATTCAAAAAGTTATGCAGAATCTTATACATTTTAGACTCCACAACAACTTCATTTTATTTTTTTAATAATATATTTATTTTTTATTGGTGTTCAATTTGCCAACATACAGAATAACACCCAGTGCTCATCCCGTCAAGTGCCCCCCTCAATGTCCGCCAGCCAGTCACCCCCACCCCCCGCCCTCCTCCCCTTCCATCACCCCTAGTTCGTTTCCCAGAGTTAGGAGTCTTCATGTTCTGTCTCCCTTTCTGATATTTCCCACACATTTCTTCTCCCTTCCCCTCTATTTCCTTTCACTATTATTTATATTCCCCAAATGAATGAGACCATATAATGTTTGTCCTTCTCCAATTGACTTACTTCACTCAGCATAATACCCTCCAGTTCCATCCACATTGAAGCAAATGGTGGGTATTTGTCATTTATAATGGCTGAGTAATATTCCATTGTGTACATAAACCACCTTCTTTATCCATTCATCTTTCGATGGACACCAAGGCTCCTTCCACAGTTTGGCTATTGTGGACATTGCTGCTAGAAACATCAGGGTGCAGGTGTCCTGGCATTTCATTGCATCTGTATCTTTGGGGTTAAATCCCCAGCAGTGCAATTGCTGGGTCGTAGGGCAGGTCTATTTTTAACTCTTTGAGGAACCTCCACACAGTTTTCCAGAGTGGCTGCACCATTTCACATTCCCACCAACAGTGCAAGAGGGTTCCCTTTTCTCCACATCCTCTCCAACGTTTGTGGTTTCCTGCCTTGTTAATTTTCCCCATTCTCACTGGTGTGAGGTAGTATCTCATTATGGTTTTGATTTGTATTTCCCTGATGGCAAGTGATGCGGAGCATTTTCTCATGTGCTTGTTGGCCATGTCTATGTCTTCCTCTGTGAGATTTCTCTTCATGTCTTTTGCCCATTTCATGATTGGATTGTTTGTTTCTTTGGTGTTGAATTTAATAAGTTCTCTATAGATCTTGGAAACTAGCCCTTTATCTGATATGTCATTTGCAAATATCTTCTCCCATTCTGTAGGTTGTCTTTTAGTTTTGTTGACTGTATCCCTTGCTGTGCAAAAGCTTCTTATCTTGATGAAGTCCCAATAGTTCATTTTTGCTTTTGAACAACTTCATTTTAGACTACAGGTCAGACTTATCATTTAGTTAAGAGGGCAGTCTGGTGGTGGATATTCTGTTCATTTGAAGACTTCTGGGAATATCTGAAAGGAAAAAAGCACTCTTCTGAACTTGCGTTAGCATTAGTACTCTCTCAGAAGGAACCATCTTTATTGATAGAATTATAATAAGCATATCCATTTGCAAGAGTGGAGCTATGTATGAACTAAACACATAAGTTAAATATATAAACATATGTTTAAAAAAATTAACTTGGAATTATCATTGCTCCTAAGATAACCATAAGGCCAGTGAATTTTTCCACTGTGCTAAATTTGCTATGTTCTGTGGGAAAAGGAAGGATTTAATTCACTTAGGTATAAAAACTAAATGTTAAATTTGAGAGAGAAAAAAATTTTACTCCAATGTGGTTTCCACCTCTAGCATTTTACAAAAATTGCTTTTGTGAAGGTCAATAATGACTTCCACATTGCTAAATTAATAATCATTTTTCATTTTAACTGACTTTCCAATAGCATTGCACACCATTACCACTTCCTCTTTTAATACTGTCTCTTCTTTTGGCTTTTAGGACCCTACACATTAATAGTTTTCCTCCAACCGCATTAATGCCTTTTCACAATCCCATCTGTTGGCTCATTCTTTACTTTCTGACTTCTCATCAAGAAGTTTGTGCCAGGATTTTGGTCTTTGATTTACCTCTCTATTCATACTAAATTCCTTGATTATTTAATTTAATCTTATGTCTAAATGCTATATTCCAATATTTTCTAAATATTTATCTCCATCCCACACATCTTTATGAAACCCAAATTATTATATTCAGTTAAATCGTCACTTGAATGTAAAACTAGCCTTTTCAAGCTTAACAATTCCAAAATTGGTTTATTGATAAATTCATTCCAAACTGTTTTATTACAGACTTCACTTCAGTCTGTAGAGATGGAATTCATCCTTTTAGTTTTCTCAAGGTAAAATCCATGGACCCATTCCTGACTATTCTTTCCCACAAAACCAGCCAATACAACAAGAAATCTTGCTGACTCTGCTTCCAAGATATATTCAGAGTTTATGTCCTTATTACCACTTTTCTACGATAACTCTGATCTACTAATATTATAGTTTTCTTCTAATTAGTCTTTTAGCTGCAGTCTAGCCCCATATCAATCTTTCTCAAGTGCAGTTAGTGATTCCTCCATCAATTAAATCATAGCACTCATTTTTAAAATGCTGTTATGGTTCTTCATTGTATATTCAATGATAATCAATATCCTTAAAATGATCTACAACAGGGTCTTTAGGATGTGGATCACAATTACCTGTCTACTCTTATCTTTGATTATTCCTCCTTGAGCTCAGTTGGTTTTAGATTCATTGACTTTCTTGAGATTCTTTGAAAATATCAGCCATGTTCTTTCATCAGTGCTTGGTGATTCTTCTGCCTGCAACTCTCTTTTGGCCCTGGACAGCATACTTATTCCCTTAGAGTCTTCCTTCTCCTAACATAATTTCACCTGGTCACCCCCATTTAATAATGCATTCTGCCTGTTTTGTACACCCCAAACCCCCTTTGTCCCACTCCACTTCCTCTTTTTCCCATAAAAGTATTATATTCTGTCATGCTGTACAATATACTTCTTATCTATATTCTTTAGAATGTAAACATTATAGAGATGATTGTTGATTCCTTGGTTCACTGAAGTATACAAACCACCTAGATAAGAACCTGATACAAAACATATGCTTTATTTTTATTGATTAAATAAGTAAATGAAAGGTACATCAACTAGTTTTTCATACATGTGAATTTAAAGCAAATATCCTATAAGACATACTTTGAGACTTAGAAAAACTTTGTGGTAAGTCATTTGAATCTATATGATAGTCCTTTATACTAAAACTAATCTAAACATGAATTTAAGTAATAACAAATTGCATACACAAATGAAAGACTGTTAGATTTATCCATTATATACATTATGGAAAGTGTGGTCTCTCTCTTATCTATACAAAAACAAAACTATATCTTTAGCCAGAGCATGAGAAATTTTCTTGATGGGTATATTCTATTATATAAACAGTAATTAATATATATCAATTTATTTGAAACAGTATATTCTTCAACCTCTAAAGCATACTCACCTCTTATAATTAACTGCTAGAAGTTTTGATAAAATTGACATGATTAAAACCAAATTGCTTTCTCATTTTTTTTGATTTCTCATTTATAAAAATGTAAATGTCAGTAGTATAATGAAATCTTATGGAATAATTGTGCCTTCTCTATACCAAATAAATTTCCAATTCTTTGTTAAATTTGATTCTGAGAAAGTGCACTTCAATAATTCATTTCTTTCCTAAATGCAAAGTGAAAGGCAGGCTTGGAATAATTTGTTCTTTATATCTTGCTTAAAAATTGTCAACAAAGAGATAGAATTAATTGCCTCATCATACTTGCTTATGATTTTACATCTGATTAGTCTTGGCAAAAAAGTTCAGGTTTTGTGGATCCCTGGGTGGCTCAGTGGTTTAGCGCCTGCCTTCATCCCAGGGCGTAATCCTGAAGTCCCGGGATCGAGTCCCACATCAGGCTCCTTGCATGAGCCTACTTATCCCTCTGCCTGTGTCTCTGCCTCTCTCTCACTCTGGGTGTCTCTCATGAATAAATAAATAAAATCTTTTTAAAAAGTACAGTTTTTTTCCTATGTTTATCTAATAATTCTTTTTTTGTATATATTTTTTATTGGAGTTTGATTTGCCAAATATAGCATAACACGCAGTGCTCATTCTGTCAAGTGCCCCCCTTAGTGCCTATCACCCAGTAACCTCAATCCCTTGCCCACCTCCCTTTCCACCACCCCTTGTTCATTTCCAAGTTAGGTGTCTCTCATGTTCTGTCACCCTCACTGATATTTCCCACTCATTTTCTCTCTTTTCCCCTTTATTTCTTTTCACTTTTTTTTTATATTCCCCAAATGAGAGCCATGAGACCATATAATGTTTGTCCTTTTCCGATTGACTTACTTCACTAAGCATAATACCGTCCAGTTCCATCCACGTTGAAGGATGGGTATTTGTCATTTCTAATGGCTGAGTAATATTCCATTGTATACATATACCACATCTTTTTTATCCATTCATCTTTCAATGGACACCGAGGCTCCTTCCACAGTTTGGGTATTGTGGACATTGCTGCTGTAAACATTGGGGTGCAGTGTCCTGCCATTTCACTGCATCTGTATCTTTGGGGAATCAGAAAAGACCCCAAATAGGGGAATATTGAAAAAGAAAACCAGAGCCGGGGGCATCACAATGCCGGATTTCAGGTTGTATTACAAAGCTGTGATCATCAAGACAGTGTCGTACTGGCACAAAAACAGACACATAGAACAATGGAACCGAATAGAGAATCCAGAAATGAGCCCTCAACTGTATGGTCAACTAATATTCAACAAAGCAGGAAAGACTATCCACTGGAAAAAGGACAGTCTCTTCAATAAATGGTGCTGGGAAAATTGGACAGCCACTTGCAAAAGAATGAAACTGGACCATTCTCTCCCACCATACACACAGATACACTCAAAATGGATGAAAGATTTAAATGTGAGATAAAAATCCATCAAAATCCTAGAGGAGAACACAGGCAACACCCTTTTTTCATTTGGCCACAGCAACTTCTTGCAAGATCCATCTATGAAGGCAAGGGAAACAAAAGCAAAAATGAATTTTTGGGACTTAAGATAAAAAGCTTCTTCACAGCAAAAGAAACAGTCAACAAAACTAAAAGACAACCTACAGAATGGGAGAAGTTATTGGCATATGACATAGCAGATAAAGGGCTAATATCTAAGATCTATAAAGAACTTATTAAACTCAACAACAAAGAAACAAACAAACAATCCAATCATGAAATGAGCAAAAGACCTGAAAAGTACAGGTTTTATATACATGAAGTAAAAACTATCTGGAAACTGCTTGTCAAGAGCCTGTCAGCTCAGTTACAGCATTTTATGTCATTAAATAGCTTTTCTTTTCCTGCCAGTTCATGGTAAGCATAATAGAAACATTTTTTTTATGTTTTTTTAGAAACTTTTTAATTACAGTTTAGTCACTTACTCTTTAAGACCTATCTCCATAGCACCTTCTTCACGTTATTAATGCTTAGTGAAATCAATTGTAGTTTCTCAATGCACTTAAATGGCTTCTAAAAATGTGTAGAAAAAAACACATACCATTAATATTCTATATAATGATAGGCTTATTAGTTTGTAAATTGCTAGATAAAAAGTACATGCAATGTTACTGTGTCAGCTATTTATACAAAAGATATTTTTAACATTTTTAGTTTACCACTTTTGGCCCCCCTCCACTGCTCGTTGTAAGACAGAAGAAAAAATTTAACCTGAAATTTAATATATGAGAGCCAAATAATATGAAACAGATTTTCTTACCTAAAAAGAATGTAGAATAGATACTAGATTTTTTGATAAAATACTCCTTCACAGAAGTACTCTTGTTCTGAAGCAGTTGCTATTTAAACTTATCTGTATTTTAAGTAATTGAAACTTATACCCCAAATGTAAATATATATAACACATATACAATAAATGCACTTATGATATATTTCAAATTAGACAAACATCAGCTTCAAGGGGCTAGCTGAAGTGTGTCAGTGGATGTCTATATTCAAATAGAGCCTTGATAACATAAATAATGGAGCCTGGAAGGAGATTATTTTTAGTTCATTTTATATATAAAATATACCCAATGTGTATTTCCCTGTGTCAATAGAGAGAACAACTATTAATTAAATATATCATGTAGACATGTAATTGAAAAAAACTCAACATTTTGAAACAGCCACAATTTATAATGGAAATCAAATGAGCACTTGTTTTTCAAAAATCCATTCCATTTTCTTTGGTTTGAAAAGTATATTTAAAGCTTAGAATATTTATGATTAACATAGATTTCCGGACTAAATTACTTAAATTCCATAGTATAATAGCTACATCAATAATTCTATTGCTCTGTGTAATTATTAACATTTTTTCTGATATGAGCTAAATGTTATTGAATTATGAAGAAACAATTATCTCAATATTTGATCTCATAAAATAAACAATATTGTACATATATTATTGTATGTACTGTTAGGTTGATTTCATCAAACCTTATGGCTTTGACATTTAAGAACCTGCGGATACTTAACTTCAAATATCACCTTGATCATAAGCTCCAGACTAGTATATTTCTACTAGATGTGCCACAATCAAATCAAGTTAAATGTGCCCCCTTCATTTTAATACCAAGATAATGCTGAAAGAAGTTCCCAGGTGATGGCTGCCTACGGGTCCATACTGAAGACAGAGAATAGAGGACTCCAAGAGGGAAATTTTGTAGACCTCAATAGAGATTTAACTATTGTGTAAAATAATTGTTCCAAAAATGGAAAATGAAAGAGGATTAGAAACTACAGGGAAAAAATCGTTAACAAAGACTTGACTGAAATATGAAGTAAAGTAACATTTAACATGATTATTAATAACTGATAGCTTTTATGAAAGGGAAATAAACTCTTTAAACATGAGTCTGGTCTACACTGAACCAGTGAAAAGGAAATCTAGTCTTAGCACATTATTAAGCACCATCTATGTCATCATGATATTGTATATATTTTTAAAGATTGTATTTATTTATTTGAGAGAGAGAGAGAGAGCACAAGCAGGGGGAGCAGCAGAGGGAGAAGGAGAAACAGGCTCTCCGCTGAGCAGGGAGGCTGATGTGGGGCTTGATTCCAGGACCCCAGGATCATGACCTGAGCCAAAGATAAATTCTTAACCAACTGAGCCCCCCGGCTCCCAATAATGTATATTTTTTTATGTTTAATTCTTTTTTTAAGATTTTTTTTAAAAAAAATTATTCATGAGAGACACAAAGAGAGAAGCAGACACATAGGCAGAGGGAGAGGCAGGCTCCCCACAAGGGACCCAATGCAGGACTTGATCCCAGGACCCCAGACTCTGAGCCAAAGGCATACTCAACCACAGAACCACCCAGGCATCCCTTTTATATTCAATTTTTTTTAATTTTTATTTATTTATGATAGTCACACAGAGAGAGAGAGAGAGAGAGGCAGAGACACAGGCAGAGGGAGAAGCAGGCTCCATGCACCGGGAGCCCGACGTGGGATTCGATCCCGGGTCTCCAGGATCGCGCCCTGGGCCAAAGGCAGGCGCCAAACCGCTGCGCCACCCACGGATCCCTCAATTTTTAATCAATTTATAGACAAAGGACAAAAACCTTCATTGTAATAGCTTAATGTGAATACTATTATCCTTCTAGAGTAACCTAGAGAAATTTAGTATGACAAGTATAAATGGTAAATCTGCAGCTTGTAAAGAGACGTTCAAATGCTTTCAGAATTGGATCTTTCAAAATTAGAGATTTAAAAGTATTATTTATAATTACAAATGAAACCAATAGTGAAACAAATGTAAACAAAAGTACGTTTGTGTGCACACACATACATACATGTATGCATGTACGTATATGTATACTTATAAGACATTGTAGAATAGGGACTGCAAGTTAACTAAGGCATACCTTTTACATCAAGGGATCAGTTGTTATTTTTTAACGTTGATGAAGCAATGAAACATGGTTTTAAAATAGATGACAAAGTTCCAAGACCTCTGGTCTAATATTTTAGCTTGGCTTGCACAACCCTTCTGCCTGTGTCTCAATGACTTTTTCCTGTGTGTCTTTCTCCATACTCCCATGGCTCTGCAATCCTGACTCACTCAGCTTCTTTCCTTTTCCAGAGTGTGTCTGTTTTCTCTCATGCAGATCTCTTACACACTTTCCCTACTCTTTTTTATTTTTTCTGTTTTACTTACCTGTGTCCTTAGACTTCCAGTTTTCAGGGAAAACTTCCCTGATGAGTTCAGGCCTCTGCTGTGAGTATTTCCATGAGATTATAGTTTTTTCTCCTATTCGATTGTTGTGGCACATCTTTCACTATAAGAAAACTCCATAGATCCTGTGAAGAGAGAGAACTTTGTTGTCACATCTAACATGGTGGAGTCCAAGACATGAAGCAGATGCTCAGAAATTATGTTAATTGGCAGTCTTAACGATGATATGAAGTGAACTAACAAAACATGTGTGTAGTGTGATCAGAGACCAGGTATCAAATATACTAAATCACTTATGAAAGAAGTCATCAACTAAAATCATTTTTGCGTGAAAAATATTTATCAACAAAGTAAGAAATATGGCATATTATATGTAGCATAATTCTTTGTAAAAACAGTATGTTTCAAAATCAGTGTCTAACTCAAAATGAATGTTTAGGTATTTATTGGAGGATAAATCAATGCATTCACAGTATAGTATCATGTTTGAAAGCTTAGTCTCTAAAAGTAAATATTCTTAGTTCCTTGGCTTTGTGTGAAAATTTGTCAATTTTCTTGTCTATAAAACGCGAACAGTATTGTATCTGTCTTTGGATTGTCTTAAGGATCAAGGAAGATAATGCCATTGTGCCTGGAAGGCTCTATGAATAGTTATTATTATTAAGTTTTAGATTGTCAAAGAGAAATCAAAATTATAGCTATTGATCATGTAAATTGGAAAAACATTGACCAGTGTTCAATATCCTCCTACAGGGCACATTTATCTTTCAGATAAATTTAGCTAAAGAAATAGAGCTTTTGACTGAGGTTTCTTTAGATCCGGGCTAGATTCACAATAGGTGATGCTTGTCTTTGTACTACTTTGATTTGTTTTGTTTTAAGATTTTCTTTATTTATTTGAGAGACAGAGTGTGTGTGAGACGGCACAATCAATATGGAGGGGAAAAGGGAGAAGGAGGAACAGGCTCCCCGCAGAGCAGGGAGCCATGTGAGGCTCGATCCCAGGACCTTGGGTTGTGACCTGAGCAGAGGGCAGACGCTTCACTGACTGAGCCACCCAGGCGCCAATGTATGTGTACTACTTTGAAACACGTGCTTTTAAAAGATTTTTATTTATTTATTTGGGAGACAGTGACACAGAGAGAGAGAGAACAAGTGGGGGGCAGAGGGAGATGGAGAGGGAGAGTGAGAAGCTGACTCCCACTGAGCAGAGCCTCAACCTGGGGCTGCCTCTCAGGACCTGAGCCCAAGGCAGATGCTGGACCTACTGGGCCACCCAGATACCCCCAAAACACTGTATTTATTTTATTTTTATAGGATTCTTTCCCGTCATAGATACTCAGTTCCCATGTTTTCCCTCAAAGTAATCAGTGGGAGAGCTTGGCTTTATGTTTGTTTCCTTATGGTAGCCTCATGATGTTAATTTATCCATTGATATATTTAGACAATTAGATATTGTGCCTCTAGAAGCAAAATGCTGCTAAACATAGTAAGAGAGATATGGAATATTTAATATATGTTCTATATGTTAATTATTGATAGCACTTCCCTAAAGCTTTTTAATATCTCAAATGTATAAGGAATTAATGTGGAAATTTCAGTCTAATAGAGTTAGCAAATAGAGTTTTGAAATGAGTGATTATTTTTTGTTGCTTTGAGATCCTAAAGTATAGGGGGACGCTTTATACTTTACATGTAGATATAATTGCCTGCATTTGCTCTTTCTTCTTTATTTACTTAGCTTTATTGAGGTATAATTGCCATATAACATTGTAGAAGTTTAAGGTATTAAAATATCAATATGAGTGCATGCATATATTAATATTTGATACACATAGGGCAGCCCAGGTGGCTAGCGGTTTGGTGCCTGCTTTCAGCCCAGGGTGTGATCCTAGAGTCCTGGGATCAAGTCCCACGTCAGGCTCCCTGCATGGAGCCTGCTTCTCCCTCTGCCTGTGTCTCTGCCTCTCTCTCTTTCTGTGACTCTCATGAATAAATAAATACAATCTTTAAAAAAATAGTTTATATGCATATATTATAAAATGATTACAATAGCCTTAGCTAACAATTTCATTATGTTACAAAATTACCATTTCATTTTTAAGGTGAGAACATTTAAGATCCACTCTATAAGCAACATTCCAGTATGTAATACAATATTATTAACTATAATTACCATGCTACACACTATCCCCAGACTTACCCATTTTATAACAAAAGTGGGAAATTTGAATCCTTTAATTAATATGTCCCCATTTTCCCATCACCCTACTCCCTGGTAGCAACCATTCTACTCACTGTTTTTAATGAGTTGGTTTTTCAAGATTCCACACAGTATTTAGTATGACTCCTTCAGTAATCCATGTTATCACAAGTAACAGTATTTCTTTTTCTCATGGATGCATTTTATTCCATTGTATATATGTTTTTCTCTTTATGCATTCACCTGTCAATGGTCACTTAGGTTGTTTCCATGTCTTAGCTCTTATAAATAAGGTTACAATAAGCAAGGTGTACAGGCATGTCTTTCAAGATCCTGTTTTCATTTTTATGGTGCATATACCCAGAAGTAGGATTGCTAGATCATATGGTGGGTTCTATTTCAATTATTTGAGGAACCTCCACAATTTTTTCCATTTTGGCTGTACCAATTTACATTCTCACCAGAAGTGCACCATGGTTTCCATTTACCCATATCCTTGCCAACACTTATTTTTTGTCTTTTGACAGTAGCTGTTTAAAGAGATATGAGAAGAAATATCATTCTAGATTTGGTTGTATTTCCCTGATGATTATTGATGTCAAGCAACTTTGCAAGTACTCATTGACCATTTGTATGTCTTCTTTGGAAAAATATCTATTCAGTTTCACTGCTCATTTTTTAATTGGATTTTTTCACTTCATCTTTCTTTCTTTCTTTCTTCTTTCTTTCTTTCTTTCTTTCTATCTTCTTTTAAATTTTTTTCTGCTACTGAGTTGTATGAATTCCTTATATATTTTGGTTGTTAACCTCTAACAGTTATATGACTTGCACATATTTTCTTTCTGTAGGTTGCCTCTTCATTTTGTTGTTTCTTTCGCTATACAGAAGATTTTTATTTATTTTTTCTTCAATTTTTTATTTTTATTTTTTATTTTTTACATATTTTTTAAATTGGAGTTCAATTTGCCAACATATAGCATAACTCCCTGAGCTCATCCCATCAAGTGCCCCCCTCAGTGCCCATCACCCAGTAACCCCCACCCCCTGCCCACCTCCCTTTCTACCACCCCTTGTTCGTTTCCCAGTTAGGAGTCTCTCATGTTCTGTCTCCCTTTACAGAAGATTTTTAGTTTGAATATTGCTAACTATTAATTTTTGCCCCTTTTTTGTGCTTTTACTATCATATTTAAAAGCTCACAGCAGGGCAGCCCTGGTGGCTCAGCGGTTTACAGCCTCACCTTCAGTCCAGGGCGTGATCCTGGGGACCCTGGATCGAGTCCCACGTCAGGCTCCCTGCATGGAGCCTGCTCCTCCCTCTGCTAGTGTCTCTGTACCTCTCTCTTTGTGTCTCTCATGAATAAATAAATAAGATCTTAAAAAAAATAAAAATAAAAGCTCACTGCAAAGACTAAAGTCAAGGAGATTTTCCCTATGTTTTCTTCTAGGAGTTTTTCAGTTTCAAGTCTCATATGTAATTCTCTAATCCATCTAAAGTTAATTTTTGTAAATGATGTACAGTAGGGTCAAATTTCATTCTTATGCATGTGGTTATCTGTTTTTTCCAACACATTTATTGAAAAGAATATCCTTTACCCATTTCATATATTTGCCACTCTTGTCAAATATTATTTAATCTTATAAATGAGAGTCTGTTTGGGGACTCTTGAGTCTCTTCTATTGGTCTATGTTTCTATATTTATGCCAATATCATTCTGTTTTGATTACCATAGCTTTCTTTGTAGAATAATTGAAATCAGGAAATTTGATGCCTCTAACTTCGTTTCTCTTTCTCAGAATTGCTTTGGCTATTCAGAGTCTTAATTGGTACCACATAGATTTGAGGATTCTTATCTGTATTTCTGTAAAATATGCCATTGAAATTTCAATACAGACATTTTAGCAGTATTAATTCTGATCCATGAACACAGAATAAATTTCTTATGTTTATGTCTAATTTCTTTTAACAAAGTTTTGTAGTTTCCAGTACATAGACCTTTTTCATTCTTAATTAAATTTATTTCTCAATTTTTTATTAGTTTTGGTGTTACTGAAAATAAAACATTTTTTTAATTTCTTTTTAAGATACTTCACTTTTAGTGTATAAAACCATGACTGGTTTCTCTATGGTGAACTTCTATTCTATAATTTCACTTATTTTGTCTATTCTAATAGTCTTTGGTGGTTTCTTTAGTATTTTTTTATATGTAAGGACAAATTATCATCAAAAGACAATTTTAGTTTTTCAAATTTGGAAGCCTTTTATATCTTTTTATTTCTTCATTACTTTGGCTGGGATTTCAAATATCATGTTGAAAACAAGTGGTGAGAATAAGCACCCTAGTTTTGTTTCTTATCTTAGAGGAAAAGCTTTGCACTTTTCATTACTGAGTATGTTCACTGTGAGTTTTGTCATATGTGGCCTTTATTTTGTTGAGATATGATCTTCCTAAACCCAATTGTTGAGTTTTTTTAATAAGATATATTGAATTTTATCAAATGACTTGCCTGCATCTTTTTAGAGAATTGTATGATTTTTTCATGTTATTTTATTAATGTGATGTATCACATTTGTTAATTTGCATATATTAAACAATCCTTGCATTCCAGGGATAAATTCTGCTTCATTGTGGTGTATGATATTTTCATTGTGCTGTCAAATTTGATATGTTAGTATTTGTTGAGAATTTTTGCATTTATATTCATCAGGAATATTGACTTATAGTTTTCTTTTCTTGTAGTCTCCTTATCTGACTTTGGTATCAGGGTAATACTGGCTTCATAATTTGAGTCTGTCAGTGTTACATGCTCTTGTTAGAAATTTTTAGAAGGATTTGCTGTTATTCCTTCTTTCAACATTTGGTAAAATTCACCAATGAAATTATCTGATCCTGGACTTCACTTTTTTGGGAGGTTTTTATTAATGATTAAATCTCTTTCTTCATCATTGGCCTACTGAGATTCTCTTTTTAAAAAATATTTCTAAACATTTTAAAACTTTAAATTCAATTTACCACATATAGCATAACACCCAGTGTTCATCGCATCAAGTGCCCTTCCTTAATGCCCAGAACAGAGTTACCCTACCCTCCCCGCCTGACTCCCCTTCCACAACCCTTTGTTCCCCAGAATAAGAAATCTCTCATGGCTTGTCCCCTCTAATTTTTCCCACTCAGTTCACCACCTTTCTTTTCACTATTTCTTCTATTCCATGTACGAGTGAAACCATATGATGATTGTCCTTCTACAATTGACTTATTTCACTCAGCATAATACCCTCAATTCTGTCCACATCGAAGCAAATGGGGGGTATTCATCTCTTCTGTTGAGTGAGTAATATTCCATTGTGTATATATGCCACAGTTTTTTATCCATTCATCTGTCAAATGACATCGTGGCTCTTTCCACACTGTGGCTATTGTAGACATTGAGGCTATGAACCTTGGGGTGCAGGTCTCCTGGCATTTCACTACTTCTATATCTTTGGAGTAAATACCTAGTAGTGCAATTGTGGGATCATAGAGTAGCTCTAGTTTCAACTTCTTGAGGAAACTTCACACTGTTTTCCAGAGTGGCTGGACCAGTTTGCATTACCACAAACAGTGCAAGAGGGTTCCCTTTTCTCCATATCCTCTCCAACATGTATTGTTTCATGTCTTGTTCATTTTCACCATTCTCACTAGTGTGAAGTGGTATCTTATTGTAGTTTTGATTGGTATTTCCCTCATGGCAAGTAATGCGGAGCAGTTTTTCATGTGTTTGCTGGCCATGTGTAGGTCTTCTTTGGAGAAATGTCTGTTCATGACTTCTGCCCATTTCATGATTGGATTTTTTGTGTCTTGGGTGTTGAGTTTAATAGGTTCTTTATAGATCTTGGATACTAGCCTTTTATCTGATATGTCATTTGCACATATCTTCTCCCATTCTGTAGGTTATCTTTTAGTTTTGTTGACTGTTTCTTTTGCTGTGCAGAAGCTTTTTATCTTTTTTTCTAAAGATTTTATTTATTTATTAACAAGACACACACACACAGAGAGAGAGAGAGAGAGAGAGAGAGAGGCAGAGGGAGAAGCAAGCTCCATGCAGGGAGCCCGACATGGGACTGGATCCTCGGTCTCCAGGATCATGCCCTAGATTGAAGGCGGTGCTAAACCGCTGAGCCACCCGAGCTGCCCAGAAGCTTTTTATCTTGATTAGGTCACAATATTTCATTTTTGCTTTTGTTTCCCTTGCCTTCATAGATGTATCTTGCAAGAAGTTGCTGTGGCCAAGTTCAAAAAGGGTGTTGCCTGTGTTCTTCTCCAGGATTTTGATGGATTCTTGTCTCACATTTAGATCTTCCATCCATTTTGAGTGTATCTGTGTGTATGGTGGAAGAGAATGGTCTAGTTTCATTCTTCTGCACATGGCTGTCCAATTTTCCCAGTACCATTTATTGAAGAGACTGTCTTTTTTTTCCAGCGGATATTCTTTCCTGCTTTGTCGAATATTAGTAGACCATAGAGTTGAGGGCCCATTTCTGGATTCTCTATTCTGTTCCATTGTGTTGGTTTTTGGGCCAGTACCATACTGTCCTGATAAACACAGCATTGTAATACAACTTGAAAACCGGCATTGTGATGCCCCCAGCATTGGTTTTCTTTTTCAATATTACCATGGCTATTTATTTTCAGATTCCATACAACTGTTAAAATTATTTGTTCAACTCTTTGAAGAAAGTCTATGGTATTCTTATAGGGATTGCATTGAACATGTACATTGCCCTGGGTAGTATAGACAGTTTCACAATATTAATTCTTCCAGTCCATGAGTATGGAATATTTTTTCCACATTGTGTCTTCCTCAATTTCTTTCAGAAGTGTCCTTCCTGTAGATTTTAGTGTTTAGATTCTTTACCTCTTTGGTTAGGTTTATTCCTAGGTATCATATTGTTTTGGATACAATTGTGAATGATTATTTAATTTATCTTTCTTCAGACTCATTGTTAGGGTATAGAAATGCCACTGAATTCTGTGCATTGACTTTGTATCCTGCCACATTGCTAAATTGCTGTATGAGTTCTAGCAATCTTGGGGTGGGGACTTTTGGGTCTTCTACATACAGTATCATGTGATCTGCAAAGAGGGAGAGTTTGACTTCTTCTTTGCCAATTTGAATACCTCTTATTTCTTTTCGTTGTCTGATTGCTGAGGCTAATACTTCTACTACTGTGTAGACTAAAAGTGGTGAGAGTGGACATTCCTGTCGTGTTCCTGATCTTAGAGGAAAGGCTCTCAGTTTTTCCCCATTGAGAATATTTGCTTGGCTTTTCATAGATAGCTTTTAGGATGCTGAGGAATGTTCCCTCTACCCCTACACTTTGAAAAGTTTTAATCAGGAATGGATGTTGTATTTTGTCAAATGCTTTCTCTGCATCTATTGAGAGGATCATAGGGTTCTTGTTTTGTCTCTTATTGATGTGATCTATCACATTGATTGCTTTATGAGTGTTGAACCAGCCTTGCATCCTGGGGATAAATCCCACTTGGTCATGGTGAATAATCCTTTTAATATACTGTTGGATCCTATTGGCTAGTATCTTGTTGAGAATTTTTGCATCCATGTTCATCAGGGATATTGCTTTAAAATTCTCCTTTTTGGTTGGGTCCTTGTCTGGCTGGAAATCAAGGTAATGCTGGCCTCATAAAATGAGTTTGGAAGTATTCCCTCCCTTTCTATCCTTTGAAACAACTTTAGTAGCATAAGTATTATTTCTTCTTTAGATGTTTGGTAGAATTCCCCTGGGAAGCTATCTGGCCCTGGACTTTTGTGTCTTGGGAGGTTTGTGATGACTGCATCAATTCATTGATGGTTATTGCCCTGTTCAGGTTTTCTATTTCCTTCTGTTCTGGTTTTGGTAATTTGTCGGTTTCAGAAATGCATTCATTTTTCTAGATTGCCTTTGTTTTGCATACAGTCACTTATAATACTTTTTTAGACTTTTGTATTTCCTTGGTATAGGTTGTGATCACTCCTCTTTCATTCATGGTTTTATTAATTTGAGTCTTTTCTCTTTTCTTTTTAGTAAGGCTGGCTAGGGGTATTCTATCTTATTAATTCTTTTGAAGAACCAGCTCCTGGTTTTGTTGATCTATTCTTCAGTTCTTCTGGTCTCTATTTCACTGAGTTCTGCTGAAATCCTTATTAGGTCCTTCTTCTGCTTGGTTTAGGCTTTCATTGCTGTTCTTTCTCCAATTCCTTTAGGTGTGAGGTTACCTAAGTATTTGAGTCCTTTCCAATTTTTTGATGGAGGCATGTATTGTGATGTATTTCCTTCTTCAGACCTCTTGTGCTGTATCCAAAAGATTTGAATGGTTGTATTTTCATTTTCTTTAGTTTCTATGAATCTTTTTAATTCTTCTCTAATTTCCTGGTTGACCCATTCATCTTTTAGTAGGATGCTCTTTAACCTGCATGGTTTGAGTTTCTTCCAAATTTCTTCTTGTGATTTAGTTCTAGTTTCAAAGCATTGTGGTCTAAAAATATGCATGGGACAATCGCAGTCTTTTGGTATCAGTTGAGATCTGATTTGTGACCCAGGATGTGGTCTATTCTGGAGAAAGTTCCATATGCACTTGTGATGAATGTGTATTCAGTTGCATTTGGATGGAATGTTCTGTATTTATCTGTGAAACCTATTCGGTCCAGTGTATCATTTGAGGCCCTTGTTTCATTGGTGATGTTGTGCTTAGAATATCTGTCATTTGCAGAAAATGGCTGTGTTGAAGTTTACCACTGTTAGTGTATTATTATCTAAGTATCTCTTTGGTTATTAATTGATTAATATACTTGGCAGCTCCCACATTCGGGGCATAAATATTCATGAATGTTAGGTCCTCTTGTTGGATAGACCCTTTAAGTATGATATAGTTTCCCTCTTCATCTCTTACTACAGTCTTTGAGATAAACACTACTCTATCTCATATGAAGATTGCTAATCCAGCTTTCTTTTGAGGACCATTTGAATGGTAAATAGTTCTCCAACCTTTCATTTTCAGGCTGGATGTGTCCTTAGGTCTAAAATGAGTGTCTTGTAGGCAGTAAATAGATGAGTCTTGCCTTTTTATCCAGTCCGAAACCCTCCATCTTTAGATGGGGTCATTTAGCCCATTCACGTTCAGAGTAACTCTGGAAAGATATGAATTTAGTGTCACCATATTACCTATTCATTCCCTATTTTTGTGGATAGTTTCCTTGGGCTCCCTATTTCTTTTACAGGGTGTCCTAAAGGGTGATCCTCTTGGTTCTGAGTGTTTTGTTCTGTATGTTTGAATATGCTCAGTCCCAAATTTATATAAACCAGCAATACTTGTAGAAAGCCCCAACATCGACTACGAAAACATAAACAAGATAATGTGGGGGAGGCAGA
The DNA here is from genome assembly GCF_048164855.1 of Canis lupus baileyi. Classification (NCBI taxonomy): domain Eukaryota; kingdom Metazoa; phylum Chordata; class Mammalia; order Carnivora; family Canidae; genus Canis; species Canis lupus. Next base: position 4,167,731 of record NC_132842.1, read on the forward strand.
ATGGGAAGGAAGAGAGAATATAGTCTCACAGAACTAACCAATATATGTTCCACTTGGTTTTGGGTTTATTATGGTCGTGTATTAAAAGATACTAACTTCCACTATTGTAAATCAAAATGAGACAGAGAAAACAAAAAACAAAAACTCATATCTTTTATATCTACCAAAATTGAATTGAATGCATTGAAGGGAATCCAGAAGTGAAAAATATGTCTAAGACATGTAATTGTAGAAATATGAAAGTCAAAAAGGAAAACATTTAAAAACGAAGAGTTGGTAAATTATTGAATTTAACGTGTAAATGGAAAAAATATTGGAAATTTTTAGCCTGATAAAAAAACAAGTCATCATGAAAAAAAAAAAAAAAACCCTCTATTTCTATATATTATTTTCCCTTGTTCCTGGAGCTTTCCAGTGCTCCTGGGTCAAGAACTTGCTCTTTCCCTGTTCTTCCAGCTGTTCTTCTGGGGGAGGGGTCTACTGTGCTGATTCTCAGTTGTCTGGGCCTGGGCAGAGATGCCCCACCTCTTGCCAGGTGATGGGTTCAGTGTGAGCTGTTTATCCTGTGAGGCCTTTTTTCCCCTAGATGCCCTGCCTCTCCCAGACACAAAGTGAAACAAAAAAATTACAGCCACCTGATTTCCAGGTAGAATCGAGTTCCCCACGAGTAACTAACCGCAGTCTCCCAGTCCACACTGGCCTAGACGCTCCTGAGGGCAGGCTCTGGTGCACTGATCTGTACAGCCTGCCAGGTGCCCAGCAGCAGAAGGTTCTCACTGTCCTGTGCCCTCCCTGCTTCCATATGTCCCAGGGGGAACAGAGGATAGCCGGCTTTGTCTGCTTCAGTGCCCTTGGATCCAGGACCATGTGCCACTGGATCCTCACTCCCAAGTACTACCTCTCCTGAACAGAACAGAGGACAGCCACCTCCATCTGTTGCCCAGCTCTGGGGTAAGGGGAACTCTGGAACTGCATAATTGTCCGGCTTCTCCTGTTGCCCTGGAGGGCTGCGGCGCTCCAGCCTTTTACTGAGATCAGACTGTGGTTTGTGATGAGCTTTCCCCCGGTGCCCCTACTCTTATAGTGACTCCAGGAATCTTGATGCTTCACTCTCCCTCCTGTGGTTCTGTCCTATTTCCCTGCTAAGCACTTTTTTTGTCAGAGAAAACTCAAGTGCAGATTTTTAAAGTTCCTGCTTCTCCAGGACTGGGCTTTTATGCCCTTGAGGCTTTCGCTGCTCCACGTCACACAGCTTGTGGTGGTTTCTCTCCCCCACTTCATTTCTTTTTTTTTATTTTTATTTTTTACCTTCCGACCTTGTTAGAAGCTAACACTCTTCTCTCTGTGACATTCCAGCTGTTCTCTCTTTACATCTCAGGTCAAATTTGTAGGTGTTCAGGATGTTTTGAAAGTTATCTAGGTAAGTTTCTGGGACCAGATGAGTTGAGGACCCCTACTCTTCCAACATCTTGCCAGTCTCCCTCAAGAAGCCATCTGTTCAGATTTTCTATTTCTTCATAATTCAATCTTGGTAGGTTATATGTTTCTGGAACTTTACTCATTTCTTTTTGTTTATCCATTTTATGGGTATATAATTGTTCATAAAAGTGTCTTACAATGTTTTGTTGTTTTGTCGTATCAGTTGTAATGTCTCCTCTTTTATTTAAGACATTATTTATTTGAGTCTTCTTTTTTTCTTAGTTTAGTGAAAGGTTTGTTAATGTTTATTTCAAAGAACTACCACTCAGTTTGGTTGATATTTTCTATGATTTTTCTGGTCTCTATTTCATTCACTTCTACTTTATTCATTACTATTTTCTTCCTTCTGCTAAATCTTGGATTCCCTTTGTTTTATTTCTTCCTAGGTCCTAGAGAAATAAAGTTAGGTTGTTTATTTGAAATCTTTCTCTTTTCTTAATATAGGCATTTATCACTATAAAATACCTTCTTTTTTTATAAAATATCCTCTTAAGATTATCTTTGCAACATCTCATAGGTTTCTATATGTTGTGTTTTTAATTTTTGTTTTAAGGTATTTGTTTAATTCCCCTTCTGATTTCTTCTTTGATCCATTGGTATTTAGCTGTATGTTACTTAATTTCCACACATTTGTGAATTTTCCAGGTTTGTCCTCTTACTGATTTTTAGTTTTATACCACGGTGGTCAGAAAAGATACTTGTCATAATTTCAGTCATCTTAAATTTGTTAAGACTGTGTTGTGACCATATGATCAATTCTGAAGAATGTTCTGTGCCCATTTGAGAAAAATGTGTATACTGCTACTGTTGGAAGGAATCTTCTGTGTATGTTTGTTAAATCTATTTGGTTTAAAGTATGGTTAAAGTTCAAAATTTCCTTATTGATTTTCTGTCTGGATAATCCTTCCATTGTTGAAAGTCAGTATCCAAAGTTGGGTGCATATATTTATGCCTAGTATATATCTTTTTGATAAATTGACCCCTTTGCATTGTATAATCTCTTTGTCTTTTGTGACTATTACTGAATTAAAGTATCTTTTGTCTCATAGAAGTATAGCTATGCTTGCTCTTTTTGGTTTCCACTTTCATGAATATCTTTTTCCATCTCTCCAGTTTGATGTATATCCTAATGTGTTTTCTTGAAACTGAATTGAATCTTCCACAGAGAGTATTTTATGGGGTCTTTTTAAAAAATCTATCCAATTACTCTAGGCTTTTAATTAGAGAATTCAATCCATTTCCATTTGCAATAATTATTGATAAGTGAGAACTTGTTTTCTGATTGTTTTTGTAGCTTTCTTATTTCTTTTTCCCTCTTTTGCTCTCTTTCTTTGTGAATTGATGATTGTCTGTGTTCATATGCTTTTGCTCCCTTCTCTTGTGAATCTGCTATAGGTTTCTGCTTTGTGGTTTCCATGGGGCTTACATAAACCACTTGTAGATATGACTTCTTACTTATATAACTTTGATCATATACAAAATCTCTACCCTTGTACTCCCCTCTTTAATTTTTTTTCTGTTGCTGTTTTCTTCTTATTTTGTATTTATTAACAAATTGTTGTAGCTATAGTTATTTTCAATACTATTATATTTTAATCTTTGTACTAGATTTAAGTGACTAGTACGCCAACATATTATAGATTTAAAGTATTCTGATTTTGACTGTATCCTTATCTTTATAGTCCTTTTTATATTGTCATACATTTTCATATTGTGAATTAGTGTTCTTTGATTTCTACCTGAAGAACTCATTTTAACTTTTCTCATAAGTCAGTTCTAGTGGTAATGAACTTCCTCAGCCTATTTTTGTTTGAAAAAGTTCTTATTTTTTCTTCATTTCTAATGATTCTTTTACCTACTAAAGTATCATTGATTGGCAGGGTTTTTTTTTCTTTTTCTTTCAGCACTTCACATATATCATCCTACTGCCTCCTGTCCTCTATTGTTTCTGCTGAGAAATCCTCAAATAACTTTATGGATAATCCTTTCTAAACTATAAGCTTTTTCTCTTTTACTGGTCTTAAAATTCTCTTTTTGTCTTTATTTTTGACATTTTTATTATAATATGTCTTGGAGAGGAGCTCTTTAAGTTGATTTTTTGTTGTTGTTGATCTATGAAATTCATAATTTTAGATAACCAAGTATCTCACTAGATTCAGGAAGTCCTCAGCCATTATTTTTTAAACCAAGTTTCCTGACCTCTTTTCCTCCTATTCTCTAGTTGGAACTTTAATAATATAAAAATTTGTTCTTTTAATGGTATAACACAGATTGCATGGGCTTTTCCTCACTTTTCAATTTTGTTTTTGGCAAAGAAGACAAAACAAATGACATCTTATGCCATCATTGTGCTGACATCATTTCCCTGTCTATATATGTTTAAAAGATTTTATTTATTTAATTATTTATTCATTCATTCATTTATTCATTCATTTATTTATTTATTTGAGAGAGAGAGACAGATAAAACACAAGCAGGAGGAGGAGGGTCAGAGGGAAGGGAAAACCAGGCTTCCCACTAAACGGGAAGCCTGAGGTGGGGTTCCATCCCAAGACACCTGGATCATGACCTGAGCTGAAGGAAAAGTTTAACCAATTGAGCCACCCAGGAACTCCATGTCTGTATTTTTTATCTATTCTCTGCTAACCCAATATTATTATTAAAATCAAGTGGTTATAATAACTTTATAATTTATAAATAATTTTAACAGTAATTAAATGCATGCATGGATAAATGCAAGAAGGAATAAATAGGATCAAAAAACAACATATATTTGGAGAAATAACTTTAAAAGTGTTAGCAGCCTTCTTAGTGAAACTATTCTACTATGCTTGTGCATTTAAATTACATGAAAATGAGTGAATTATAAAACTATCTTGGCTTTTCAGAAAACTAAAATGTTACATATTGAACTGTCATGAAGGGAGAAGTGAAACATGGTGGGAGTATTTTTCCCGAGATGGTACTTGGATTATTTAGGACAACCAAAATTATTAAGGTTTGAGCTACTACTATTCAGAATAAATTGGAAAGATAATAATTTATGAGAGACACAGAGAGAGAGGCAGAGACATAGGCAGAGGGAGAAGCAAGCTCCTCACAGGGAGCCTAATGTGGGACTTTGTCCCAGGATTCTGGAATCACAACCTGAGCCAAAGGCAAACGCTCAACCATTGAGCCATCCAGGCATCCTGCTACTTGACTTCTTTATAACAGATATTATTTTCAGCCAACGAGTCACAATATGAATATCTAGCATATTATTCATTTATTCAAAAATATTTAACAAACATTTATTTTTTGTGCTATGTCCTTTGTGAGATGCTATTAATTAATCCAGAGGAGGCAGGCAATGTTCCTCTTTTCAAGGAACTTTCTACTAGTGAAGAAAATAAGAATTATGTTAGTAATTACAATAAAGTGTGATGAGAACTATAAAAGGAAGGAAGGGTATGGTATGGAAACATAAATATGATACTCACCTTGGGGAAAGTGAATGTTGTAGATAGAGCAGAAGCTAAACACGGAGACCAAAAAAGATCATGTAGACTGAAAAGTTTGCCAAATATGAGGCAGAGGAATCAGGAAAAGGATAGATGTGTTACAAATATAAACTTTACAAAATTAAAAACAAGGGGAAGATATTGCTTTCCTTTTTGAAGATAACAATTATATTCCCAACATGGAAAAATGATATTGACTAAGTGTAGAAAATGGGTTGAAAATAAATGAGAATAGAGGCTGTCAGAACAGTTTGAAAGTCTGTTGCAGTGATCTTGAACAAGAATTTGCCTAAACTGGAAAAATGCCAATAAAAACTAAAAGACATGGAAACATATGAAATATTTTTGTTTACATTATAGAATTATAAATACTTGGTTACTCATTCTACTGGTGTCACTCTCTGAATCAACTGGCTCAAACTTGAATTCCTTTGCTGGGTAGATGCTTTACATAAGAAAAGTTATAAAAAAAAAAAAAGACACATTCAAAATGATGCATTGCTCAGAGAACTTCCCAACTTTGTATACATGTTAGGAATGGGATAAAATCTGGGAATTAGCTTTAGAGCATCTCATTAAGCATCTCTTTCACCAAACTGAGTTAACAAACCAGGTTTACGTGTTTCTTGCAGCAGTAAAGCAGGAGATGTGAAAATGTCCTCATGCAGAAACAGTAGAAGGCCCAAGACTCAGAATTAATTAGGACTTTTGATATTCCAAAATGTAACCTCATGAAATCAATAGTAAGAAAATGAAATATGTAAGGAAACTTGTGGTACCCTCATCCTCTGCCATCTGAAGCCCACATGTAATATTTATCAAATAAGAAACAGAAAATACACCAGAATGGCACTTGTGTTTTATTTGCAAAGACAATTAAAAAAGCAAATTATCCAAAAAGCAAATGCACAGGAACAGGGACGTAGAGTAGTCTGCTTTCAGCTTTGTACCAGCTGCATCTATGGTAATCTTCTGCTTTTTGGTTAAAAATGGTGCATTCTTGGGAATATCGGGTTAACCAGGGCAGATTGGTTATCTCATTTGTGTTTCTTGAAAGCCCCTGTCACTACTGTCTGTCTTGTTGCAAGCAGCTGCATTTGTGGGAATGGAAAAGGTGCCTTCTTCTCCATGCCCTGATGATGATGGAGAATTACACAAAGAGCATAAACACAAAGAGCATAAACACAAAGAGCATTAAAAAGAGTGTGAATCATTCCTTTTCATTCCACCCCCCCCACCCTACCCCAAGAAATTAAAAAGTACAAACTTACGTATATGCACTGACAAGACTTTTCCAAGTATTTATACTAAGAAATTATAATTTTTTGTTAATGTAATTGCTGATAATATTATCTAGCTATCTTTATTCTAATGTTAGCCTTCTAAAGATACTGTGTGTAGATCTAACTTTGTTTTTGATAAAGGTTTTTTTTTTTGAGATTTTATTTATTCATAGAGGCACAGAGAGAGAGAGAGAGGCAGAGACACAGGCAGAGGGAGAAGCAGGCTCCATGCAGGGAGCCCGACGTCGGACTCGATTCCGGGTCTCCAGGATCATGCCCCGGGCTGCAGAAGGCGCTAAACCGCTGCGCCACTGGGGCTGCCCTAAAGGTTGTTTTTAATTAGAAAATAGACTTATTATCAAAGACACTAATGTCTATTTTCATGTCCAAAAACATTACCATGAGAAGTTTTTCATTAATACCTATGTATGTAATATTAAAATCAAACTCTATTATTATATTTCAAAATTCCCAGTTGTTTGACCCTAAAGAATGTCCAAATTACTGATGAAATTTTCACCCTATGTTTTAGTGTCATACAGACATAACTTTAAATGTTTTGTGTTTTAAAGCATTAAAAGCTTCTTAAAGTGAATACCGGTTCCTAATTCTTGAGTGGTATCTGGTAACTTCACATAAAGAAGAAATATAAACACAGTATTTTTTGTTGCATTATACCTTGATCCTTTATTAAAATATCTGCACTTCAATTTTGGAAAGTAAATTTCAGATGACAAAAGTTTTAATAATCATTTCTTCTGTCACATCTGATATCCAACATCTTGCAGAAAGTCATTCATCAAAAAGAATCCTGACGTTGGTGTTCTAAATTTGGACTTGGATTCTAATGATAATTTTTTTCTGTGCAGTTAGAGCTTCTTGTTACAGCAATTACAGAGCTCGGTTGGGAAACTTGGCAAGTTTCCTTGGGAGAAACTTGGGATCTTAGAGTCATGATTCTAAAAGCAACATCAGTTATGGAGTACCAGAAAAACTAGGCACCCAGAACATCTTTAACATGTAGTGTTGTCTACTACAACTGTGTCCTGTACATTGGAATCAAGTGGGCAGACACAATGATTCATTCAGTGTATTTTACTCTTAGTTGTTCATTTAAGCCAAAAGAATCAAAGTAATAACTGACAGCAATTTTCATTTGTCATTTAATTAATAAGCACCTTGCCATATTCTCCCTACTATAGTCATTTTATATTTAACTTGTGCACTATTCAACTTCAGTATATTTTATAATCTGCCTCCCTATGTTGCAAGTATCTTGAAGGCCCAAGAGGCTACATTTTTTCTATTCTCTATTTTTACCATGTTTGGAAGTTTGCTTGAGTTTAGTAGTTCCTTAAATTTTTTTGATAAGTAAACTAACTAGTTATACAATTTATTTTTTGTTAAGATTTTATTTATTTATTCATGAGAGAGACACACAAAGAGAGGCAGAGACACGGGCAGAGGGAGAAGGAGGCTCCATGCAAGGAGCCTGACGTGAGACTCGATCCCAGATCTCCAGGATCACACCCTGGGCTGAAGGTGGCGCTAAACTGCTGAGCCACGCAGGCTGCCCAGCTATACAATTTCATAGAAGTGAAAACAAGTACCAGAAGTTGATTATTTAATTGTATTTAAAGAAAAAAAAAAACAAAAAGATCTGCTAGACAGAGCCCTGCCATAGCGTAGAGTGGTTGTACATGCATGATTTCCTTCCTTAATAAGAAAAGCCCTTTATATTCAGAAACTACCAGGCTCAGATAAAGTGGCTCATTATTTGAAATATCAGATTTAAATTCACTGAACTTCAGCATAGCTACTCACTTCTCTCTATGCCAAGGATGAGATTGACTTTTACTGGTATGTTAGAACTTCAGGTGCTCTGTGAAGATGGGGTTTAATTGGAATCAGAATTTTAATTACACATGACTACACTGCACAAAGGCAAAATGGTGATAGAAATTATAATATTAATTTGGTCTATCGATCATCATTTTTGTAAATTTTCTGAATTTACTATCACCAAGTGAAAATCCCTAGCTATGACAAAATTTTGGATGGTAGGGGCTAATGCATTCTTTAGAACAAGTAATCATCCACAACAATCTCATTTCAGTGGGATAAAATGGATACCAAGAATCTAACCACAGTAGTCAGCAATGAGGCTAGGATCAATTATGCTACTATGATATCTAAAGCAGCAAAGAACAAAACATTAATCATTCAGTTTCTATGTCCAGAGTCATGCCACAGCACTATTTGGATACACAGACAATGTGTATTAAGTCAGGTGTTCTGTTCCAAATCACAAACTTGCTTGAAGAAGTATAAAATCTATCTTAAGAAGCTGCTGTGTTTATGGCACAGAGCAAGGGTCAAAAGTGGAATTCTGGGAACTGTTAAAATTTATTTTATAATACAGCTTAAAACTGGCTCTGAGGAAGAAGAGAAAATGGAAAATATCTCTAATTTCATCTCTCTCACTTGAAATTATGGGGTGATATTTACAATCATGCTTCAGTCAACTGACAGGAAACCTTTTCCTATGATTGCAGAATGTTTCCTGACTTATGTGAAAATGTGGTAAAGGAACACATGGGGTAGGGTGAGAGAGTGAAACTGTGGAAAATGCTTCTATTGATGCAAAGTCCTGACAAGACTTGATGGTATGTCCATAAAGCAAGTCCTGGCACTGAATTATTTAACTCTGGAGTCCCCTGAGGCCTAACACACGAGCTGGCAATATGTGAGACTTTAGGACCTGGTGACAAATGTAGTCATCAAAAATTCTGGAATTCAGTGAACTCTGTCAACATAGCTTCAGCATGAGGGATATCCAAAATAGATTTATTGAATGCAGAACTCAAGTCAGAAATTGTTATGCTTCAGCGAATGGACCATTAAACCTTTTAGGATTGTTGAACACAGCTGATAGGAAACTGACATTTATTTCATACAAGCAAGTCATATAGAATTGAGATTTAAGAAAGCAAGAAGTATTAATTAAAAGTGACTTCATATCATATTTTTATCACTAACAAGATATTCTTTTTAAAATAATGACCTTGATGAAGTACCAGAAATGATAGGAACCCAGAACATTATTCTTTAATATATGGTATTGTCTACTATAGTGTGTGTTCTTTGTCCTAAATAGATAACCAATATGGCTAATATTTTTATAGGGCTTTTTCTTGATACTATAAATTGAACTTTACTATTTTATTATTATTAGGGTAATATTGAATCTTAAAATGAATCATGTAGAGGTTAACAGCTTCCTTAAGGGGAAACTATTATGTAAATCTGCATCATGGTGGTTTAATTTTTCTATTATAAATTTTAATGCTGGATTAACTTAAGTAAAGCACTATGTATTGAATAGGAATGTTGAACAAATACTATTCAACATTGGATTCCTATAAGATATATTAAATTTCAAAACACTTTTAGGGATTAAAATATTTTAGTCACAAAAATATTAGCGGATATTTTATTTAAAAATACTTAGTGTTGGCAGAATTCTATCTAATGAACTTGTTGAGTCATACACTTTGCTATGGACATTATTCATTATTTGCTCAATAGCCATAGCATATCTTACAAAATAGACTGGCCTCTAATTATGTTTATCACAGTTGTACATGATTGGCCATACTGTAGCGTATCCACAGATATTTTCAAAATGTCACTAGATGCATATCCATTAATATGCAACTTCGAGTCTTAAGTATAAAAGATCCTTTAACAATATGCTTTCTTTTTTAGCCAGAAGAATATGTCAAGATGACACTCTGCAAATTGTTTTTTATCATATTCATCACATACAATCTTGTCAATGTTTAAGTAAGAAAATGCTTACATTTGTGAAAATTATGGGGTGACAGTTCTGTTATATAGCATACGTAAGGGAGATTATAGGTGGAGATGCCTGGGTAGCTCATTTAGCTAGCTAGCTGGGTAGCTCAGTTAAGCCTCTGCCTTCAGCTCAGGTCATATGATCCCAAGGTCCTGGGATCTAGCCCTGCATAGGACTCCCTGCTAAACAGGGAACCTGCTTTTCCTTCTGGCCTTCCTCCCCTGGTTTTGCAATGTCTCTCAAATAAATAAATAAAATCTTTAAAAAAGAGAGACTATAGGTGATATAGTAGTATTAGAGAAAGATTAGACAGGCAAGGTCAATATTGCTGAATTTTATACAGATAGGGATATAGTACAGCAGTGGAAGAAATATTGATTGATCTCTTTTGTTGAGAATACTGTGGACAGGTTTGTTCTACTTTTATTGCAATCTTGTAAACTAATTGTTTTCAAACTTTTTGACAACTATCCACAATATGAAATCCGTTGATATTCACAATAGGAAATATATTAGTCTTGAAGTCCATTAAACACACATAGACACACATTGATAAAATTGAAAGTACTATGAAACTATACTTGTCTATTATTATATTTGTGCTTTCTGTAGAATATTTAGTATAAATAAGATATTCTATACATTTCATTCTAATCTATATGTGCTTTTAAAATATTGATTTTATAACTCTCTAGTGTGTGGTGGCCTACAGAATGCAAAGCACAGTATAATTCTTCTCAACTGGGGAGATTTTTGTCCCTTGGGTGATATTTGGCAATATTTGTGGATATTTTTGACTATCACAATGGGGAGAGTAGTGAGAGGGTATAGTCTAGTTATCTCACAATGCATAGCACAACTCCCCTCAAAAAGAATTATCTGGCCTAAAATATCCATAGCACTTGGGGATGTGAAACTCTTGTCTAATGTATTGTCCTGCAAAGCCTCAAATGTTAATACTATGTTTTTCAGACTTATTTTCATTTTGGGTTCTGTGATTCTAATTTCATCAATACATTTGGAAGAACTGAATTCAGATCTGATTTAGATGGAGAAAAAGGAAGAAGGTCACTAAGCAACCATATTGAGAAAAAGATCATAGCAGAGGCATTGGAGATTTGCAACCAGAAGCTTTTTGACTTGGCAGCTTCCCTCAGTGACAGTGGTTGCTTTTCTGTTCATAGGGACTGAGAACTGTTCTTGTAAACCAGACATGGGGCCTGATCCTACAACTGTAGAAATTGCCTGGTAATAAATTCTTATCTGCCCAAAGTATTTCGAGCTATGTGAATTATCAGTAAATAAAGGTAAAATGTATAATGTCTCCAAAATAGAAGTATGTATACTTCATCTCACCAAATCAACCAATGAGTTGACCAATGTGTTATCATTTAGTTACTATGGCATACAAAGATACTACACTAATGGAGAACGTTTTTATCTTTTTATTTTATTTTTTTTTAAGATTTTATTTATTTATTCATGGGAAACACACAGAGAGAGAGAGAGAGGCAGAGACATAGGCAGAGAGAGAAGCAGGCTCCATGCAGGGAGCCTGATGTTGGACTCCATCCTGGGACCCCAGGACCATGCCCTGGGCCAAAGGTAGATGCTTAACCACTGAGCCATCCAGGGATCTCCTGGAGAACTTTTTTATATTTTAATTTTTTTAAAAGATTTTATTTATTTATTCATGAGATACAGAAAGAGAGAGAGAGAGAGGGAGGGAGGCAGAGACACAGGCAGAGGGAGAGAGAAGCAGGCTCCATGCAGAGAGCCCGACTTGGGACTCGATCCTGGGTCTCCAGGATCATGCTCTGGGCTGAAGGCGGTGCTAAACTGCTGAGCCATCCAAGCTGCCCCTAGAGAACATTTTTAAAGCAAGGAAGCACTAGGGGGAAAAGTAATTATTTTGTTATAACATTTTTAGATAAAAACGATAGCCATAAATGGACACATCAAAAGTAAGATATGAATAATTAAAAAGCTACTTTTGATGCCACACTATTTCACCTAGAATGACGTGGCTTTTATGTAAGTTTCATAATCAACTAGGTCCTTCCTTTTAAAATCCCAATTTTTATTGAAAATATGTAATGTGTATCATAAATATTTGTAACTTTTCTTAATGGTTTAAGGTTCTTTTTTTTACTATTTTACCAAACATTAGTACCTTTTATGTACAAAATGTTGTTTCATCACTATATTATCTATAATTCTACCTTACAATGATATTATCCACCCATTGGTGGTTGGAGGGAGCATGAAATGCCAGTGGAAAGCACTTTATTAGAACAGTTGCATATTTCTGTACATTTCTTCAAACAAACATGGACAAGACAGATAAAAGTCTTTTCAGAATAAAAAATATTTGTGTAAATCTACATTCTATTGCATCATGAAAAAAAGAAACCAAAGATCACAGATATTGATATATCCTCAGCCACACAACCACCAAATGGAAGTTATAATTTAAACATGTCCTCTAAGCCCAGGGCTCTCTCCAACCCATTCTATCACATTCTTAGATGACCCATGCTTAGAAGAGAGCAGTATTGCATCACCTTTGATCTGGGGAGGCTATTTTACTCTTTGAGGATCCAATCTTCTCCCTCTCTAATTTATGTGAAATAAATTTTGCTGCCAAATATTTATTGTGTTATTTCTTAGAATCTGCTTATTTACTTAACACGAAGCTGAGTCAGTGGTACTGATGGCAACCTCAACTAATTACTTAAGTTCCATAAGCCTCAGTTTTTCATTTTCAAACTGGTGATAATAATGTTATAAATGTTTTGAGCTTGCCTGGGTGATCATATATAAACACACACATATATATACTATATAATGATAAATATGATATACACATGTAAATATAATATCTATAAATCTATAAATGTATATTTAAATTTTATATAAAATAATCATGCAATGTGTTTACCACACAGACACTGATTTTTATTTTGACCAAATCATTATCCATTATTTTTCTTTTGTGTCTACAAAAATGCCTCTTGTTTAATCCCTGATTTCTTAAAGCACAGACCTAACTGAAAACACATCTGCATCACCACCTCCCGAAATGAGTGTAACTGAACCCACCTATTGTCAGGACTAAGACTGGATCAGTGAGATTGAATAATTTACCAGCTCAACTTCAAATGTGTGAAACTTGAGGGAAGTTTCTGAGGAGGGAACTGTAGAGGCCAAGGGCAGGCTACTCCAAGATGGGACACCTCGGCATGAACATCATTGTCAGTTAAAAGTAATCAAAACCTAGCAGATGCAGGAAGTACTCTTTTCTTGGTCCTCAGTTGCATAAACGTACACTGGAATGGAGAGCCTGTACCAGGAAGAGAGCTACTAACAGACTCACTTTTACCTAAGAAACTTCCCTGCATAATAGGGCAAGCTTTATTTTTCAAAACATCTCCTTTCACCTTCCTGATAATGGCCTTCCTCCCTTTGTACCCTCAGACCTGATTTTTTCCTGTTACTCTGTCTCATGCCAATTTAATTCCACGTCCGACTAAAAGAACCTTGTAGGGCTGAGGAAGTTCTTCGTCTCTGATTCTTCTTTGGCGAACTTCTTTGTGTAATGTAGTTTGTTAAACCACATTTTCTCTCAGGCTAACAGAAGCATGTCTTTTTTAAAGATTTACTTATTTATTTTAGAGAAAGACAGAGAGAGTGATAAGGGGAGGGGTGGAGGAAGAGGTTAATAGAGCATCTCAAGCAGACTCCTAATTGACTGTGGAATTCAACTTGGGGATCAGTTTCAAAATTCTGAGATCATAACCTGAGCTGAAATCAAGAGTTAGTCACTTAAGCGACTGAGCCACTCAGGTGCCCCAGAAGCATGTCTTTAGTGCTAGTAAGTGCATTCTGCAACCATTGAAGAAATGCTCAGTCAGAGGGAAGAAGCCCAAGCTCTTTTTCTTAAGCTCATTCCTGCCTCTCCCTTTCCTGCCTCAGTAATTTAGTCACATTTTGAGGCTCTGAGGTTTTCCAAACCATCCCATTTCATCCTTGAAGTGCTATCATTTCTTGAAACATTTCCCAATTTATCTTACGAAGAACAATAGCCTAGAGAAGTGCATCACAGAATAATCTATGAATAAAGATGTACTGAGTGCCTCAGTTTATTTCTTACCTGGCACATAGTTAAAAATTTGCAAGTGTTTCACTATGTTAAAGAATATGAGAAGTTTTCATTAAAGAAAGAAGTTGAACTTTGCAAAATTTTCTAATATTTTTAATGAGGAATTTTTGTAACATATATTATTATGTACATATTTTGAGAAACAGCAGCATGACAGAGATGCCTATATTTTTATTTTACTCATTAACATACTGTCAGAAAGCCCTGCTGAAGAGAATTCATGGTTTTAATACCGAGGCTTCTATATTCCAAATTAATAATTCAATGGCAAATTCAATGGTTATCTCTCTGAGAAATGTACACCTTTAAAATAAGATTAGCTCTATTTTATAGTTATCTTGTCATTTTATATTAATGATTTCTTAATTAATTAAAGGAGCTCAGAAGGTATACAAATGTGTTTTAAGAAGAATTTTTATAACTTTATGATACATTGTCACAAATCTGTTTTATCAATTCAGTCCAAAAAAAGGAAAGAAAATAAAGGCTTTTAATGAAAATGGATAAGTACATGAACATTTATATGCATGCAAACAAAGAAAAACAATCAAACACAATTTCCCTACTTGCAAGAACAACGACAACAAACAGTTCAATATTTATGTGCACTTATTTTGAAAACATTTCATTTCAATTTTCCATTTCACATGACCTATTACAAAAGGAAAGTAAAAGGGTAATATTGTCTTCTTTATTTTCATCCCATTTTAAATGAGATAACTAAAGGATTTGCCAGCAACTGATGTAAATCCTTCTCCATTCACAATGTTTTCACTATTTATAAGGGAGACACACATAGAAACAGGCCTAAGGAAGGAGGTATAACATAAACACAAGAAATAATTATTCAGTAGGAAAGGCTGAGGAAATGGATTGTTTTAGTTTTGTTGTGTCTGCCTTCCTGGATGTTTCTTAAGATTTGTAGCATCAGCAATAATGAATGAACTCAACTGAAAGTTGCAGGACAGCTCTTGTTTATGTACTGTTGGCACTAAATGTGGCCCACAACAGATTTACTTTTAAAATCAGAGGTAACATCGTCCTGAATGAATAGAGTTTGCAAAAAAAAAAAAAAAAAGTGTCTTTCAAAATTATAGATTCTACTAATTAGTGTGTGTATGTGTGTGTGTAAATTAGCTTAAAGACAAAAGATTCCATCTGAGAAGAAGGTAAGAATTTGAAGCCCTGAGACCTAGAGAGCAGATTTTGACAATAATGGTCACAGGGGAAATTAAAAGATACTTAAATATGGTAATATTTTTAACATAAAATCTCTATCATCTAAGCAAGATAAATGCAGTCAGCTAAATACTTAAAATGAATCTTAATCATTAGGGAAATTGTTTGGAGATTAGAAGAAAATTAAATTTATTATATTTTAAAATTACCTAATATTTTATTTTTTCCTTTTAACATTTGAATATTCTATGTTTACTATCTCTAAACAATCTCTGATGCTTATATAAACAATCACTAGGACTGTGTATGATATGTGCTTACTCAACTATAGATGGGATCTAGAATTTAAGAAAATTAGGCTTTTGTCCCTCTTACCCAAAGAATAATTTTATCTGAAGAATGGACTATATTTTCACATACCTAATCTGGTACTCAGCCACAATAAGGCATAAATAGTCTCCTAAATGTGAAGCTAATAAACACTGGAAAGAGCTCTGCATCAAGGTCGAGTGTATATGCCCCTAACCACAGGACATAACTTGTGTTTCAGTATCATACTGTATCAGATACTGCAACATAGGGCAGAGAACCCTATCTTGGAGTCACTGGCCTTAGTCAGTGGCAGTGCATCTTAGCTCTGCGCCTACCATTTCTCAACAAGTAAATGTTGATTTTCTCATTGCAAAATGGGGGCAAGAGTACATATCTCAAAGAGTTGTAGTAAAAATTAAATGAAATAATGGATAAAATACTATCAGTAATGGTTGGCATATGACTAGTATACCATAACTTATATTGGCTGCAAAACTAGGAAATTTGGCAAATAACATATTTGTTCTTGTCTAGAATAACTATATTTCCAACACCCTGAGAATTATAGTGTGAAAAATTGTCTCACAATTTATTTCCTATACCACATCTATGTATTATCAAATCGTGCTGGCAGAACTTGCAAACTGTCAGTGACTGTAATTATCTCATCAAATTCAGTTCTATATAACAAATTGGGCCAGATTGACCAAGTGCTTTTAGAGAGTAAAATTGCATGTGGTTACCTATATCTCAGCCTTTAGATTAGGGTTTTGTTTCTCTAGAATTCTCCAGTTAGGATGCAATTGTCTCACAGAGCCAAAAATAATTAATAATGAAACTTTGACTTATTATGTGTTTTTAAGATTTCTTTTCATGATAGCATATAATTAAAGTTACCATAAGACAGGAGAATGAGGTTTGATGGAGGCAGGAAAATCCTGAAAGAAAAAGCATTAACCAGATAATGTAGGCTATAGGCCAAATGGGAGACACAGGCAGCCAAAGGGGAAAGACCCATAGGAGAGAAAGGTATAAAAAAAGAGGGAACCGGGGATCCCTGGGTGGCTCAGCGGTTAAGCATCTGCCTTCGGCCCAGGGCATGATACTGGAGTCCTGGGATGGGGTCTCATGTCAGGCTTCCTGCGTGGAGCCTGATTCTCCCTCTGCCTGTGTCTCTGCCTCTCTCCGTGTCTCTTATGAATAAATAAATAAAATCTTAAAAAAAAAAAAAAGAGGGAACTGAATGTCCCAGAAAAACCATTTCATTCTATTTAGCCTAGAAAAAACTCTGATTTAAATATAAATGTGAGACAAGATTCCATCAAAATCCGGGACACCTGCACCCCGATGTTTCTAGCAGCAATGTCCATAATAGCCAAACTGTGGAAGGAGCCTCGGTGTCCATCGAAACATTAGAAACGACAAATACCCACCATTTGCTTCGACGTGGATGTAACTGGAGGGTATTATGCTGAGTGAAATAAGTCAATCGGAGAAGGACAAACATTATATGTTCTCATTCATTTGGGGAATATAGATAATAGTGAAAAGGAATATAAGGGAAGGGAGAAGAAATGAGTGGGAAATATCAGAAAGGGAGACAGAACATGAAGACTCCTAACTCTGGGAAACGAACTAGGGGTGGTGGAAGGGGAGGAGGGCAGGGGATGGGGGTGAATGGGTGACGGGCACTGAGGGGGGCACTTGACGGGATGAGCACTGGGTGTTATTCTGTATGTTGGTAAATTGAACACCAATAAAAAATAAATTTATTATTAAAGTGAATAAATAAATATAATAGGAAAGAACAATTGAGTTTTGACTGTATATGAAGGAAAGAGAAAGAGAGAGCACCTGAGAGAGAAGAAAGGAGTGAGGAAGAGAGGAAGAGAGGGAGACAGAGAGAAAGGGAAGGTAGGGTGAGAGAGAGAGGGAGAGAAGGAAAGAAACAAAGGACACAAAAGTTTTTCTATTTATTCATTCTCTAGGACAAACTGTCATGCTATTAATATTAAACTGGGTAGAGGGATCCCTGGGTGGCGCAGCGGTTTGGCGCCTGCCTTTGGCCCAGGGCGCGATCCTGGAGACCCGGGATCGAATCCCACATCGGGCTCCCGGTGCATGGAGCCTGCTTCTCCCTCTGCCTGTGTCTCTGCCTCTCTCTCTCTCTGTAACTATCATAAATAAATAAAAATTAAAAAAAAAAAAAAAGAAAAAAAAATATTAAACTGGGTAGAGATAACACAAAATTGCCTAAAATTATCCTTAAAGGTTTTCTCATATTTACTTTGTCTCACTTTGTCTCTCTGGAGATTACATTAGGAATCACCAGGAGAAAAAAACAAATGTTACCCCAAATGGATAGATATGTATACTGTACATCTGAAGCTGGAATTGAATCAGGATTGTGTGCTGTGATTCAGTGCTTTTAAGTTTCAGATGAAGAACTGGTCTTGAACAACTTGTATCTTTGAATGAGAGCAGTTATAGTTTATTTTTTTTAATAAAGTATCAGGCCAATACACTTTCTATTACACAAATCATTTTTTGTTCCT
Organism: Canis lupus baileyi; assembly: GCF_048164855.1. Lineage (NCBI taxonomy): Eukaryota > Metazoa > Chordata > Mammalia > Carnivora > Canidae > Canis > Canis lupus. Next base: position 4,186,063 of record NC_132842.1, read on the forward strand.
TGAATTATTCTAGCAGATACACCAGCTTGCACCTTGAGAGTGACATGGTAAAATATTTATACTGTCACTGGATTTTATTATTAAAGGTTTTTGCTCTTCCTGCAGGAAGGCTGTTTGTTGGTGAATAATGCTGTTTAAGTGGCAGACCTATGGCTTGTTTCTAGCAAGGTCACAGAAGCAGACTAGGGTAGCTTGATGTTGATTTTATTTTCTGGTTGTGCTTTGAAAAGAATTTTTTCTATGGAACAATTATTAGGCAGACAAGGTTTTTGGTTATTTTCTCCCATGGCTCAAACTCTTGCCTCTAGCTATCTTTTAAAGATTCTACAAATCTTTTGCCTCTGGGCTCTTAATGCTTGTTTGTGACTTTCAGAAAGTTTTCCTGCAGATAATGTGTTTTCTCTGAAAATCGATGATAGTAAGTTATTAGATGATCGCACCAAGCGGAAAAGTTCTTGTTAAGGTGAAAGTTACATCAAATAAGCAATAGGAAACTAATTGCTTTTAATCTTTAAAAATGCCTTTTCTCAAACATCACTACTCATGCCTTATCTAGTTTTGCGTTTCTGCTGTTCTTTTGAATACATAAAATTTCTTCTTTATACTTAAAAGTAATGAAAAAGCAGTAGCTTTAAAATCATTTTTCCAATTTGTCTCTCTGCTTATATATTTGAGGAACTGCAATACTAGTGTCTGTTTGTTTCTCTGGCTTCTCTCTTATTCCTTTTGTGTCCTGTCCCTCTTTATTGCGAAGATTACTCTTCGCTTCCTCTGTTTTTTATATCCTCTCTACTGGTCTCTTATTCTTATCTTCTTTTGTTTCCTCTCATATTTTTTAATGTCATTTATAAGAGTTCTCTAACTTATGTTAATTAAATTGATTAATTCTAACTATAAGTTTAATTTTATATTTTTTCCTTTTTAAAATAATTTTATAATAAAGTTACTTAGTATGATTTGAAGAACTAACTATATGTAAATACAACTTTGAAATATAAGTGATAAGACAAACAATCTTATAAGGAAATTATTAGGAAAGTGGTATCCTGTAGAAATCCTTAAGGACATTAATGAATAGAACAAGATCATGTGCATTGCATACATTTACATGCACAATGGATAATTATATATAGATAGGATACCTGTGCTTTAATTGACTATTTTTATAAATAGCAACGCATCTCTAAATATCCTTTTAAACTTTTATATATATCACATTTTTATTGTTAGACATCCCTAAATATCCTTTTAAACTTTTATATATGTCACATTTTTATTGTTAGAATTTAATTAATGTAATTTCTTTGAATATACGTAAACTATAAAGATCTTCTATTGATACAGTTCTCATATTTCTGTGTCATTTTCAGCATCTGTAGCAGAGACTAATAATAACTCAGTTTTTTCCTTTCTTCCAGGGTCACATGTTACACTATGGTTACTGGGTAATTGTAATTATGCATTTGAGTTCTAGGCAATGAAATATGATTAAAAAGCTATCAGTCATATTTGAGCCTGACCTTCTTGAACTCTACTTTGTTGGAAGAAGTCCTTCTTCTGACTTACAAGGTCCTTTTAGCTGGACTTGGAATTAAATTGGCATGAAACAGAGTAACAGAAGAAAATCAGGTCTGAGAGTACAAAGGGAGGAAGGCCATTATCAGGAAGGTGAAAGAGGTTTTGAAAAACAAAGCTTGCCCTATTATGCAGGGAAGTTTCTTAAGTAAAAGTGAGTCTGTTAGTAGCTCTCTTCCTGGTACAGGCTCTCCATTCCAGTGTATATTTAGGCAGCTGAGGACCAAGAAAAGAGCACTTCCTGCATCTGCTAGGTTTTGATTACTTTTAACTGACAGTGATGTTCATGCCAAAGTGTCCCATCTTGGGGTAGCCTGCCATTGGCCCCTACAGAGAAAGCCATTTAATGAAGCTTGTTTTATCCTGTCAATATGGTGGAGAAGGCCAGTGTTCATTTAAATTTGTATTCTTGAAAAAATAAAAACTTCTTAAAAGTTGTATAATGTTCTATAGTGCCAATCAGAATATATACACTAATTAGCCATCAATAAAATTGGAAGTTGCTACTGATAAGAAAACTTATTCTTTAGCAATTCTACTAAGGGAAAACAAGCACACTAATATTGAACTGTATTAATTGCATATGAATGTGATCAATAAGGAACCAACATTTTTAGGTATATATGAGTCTACTCCCCAAGTATGCCATCACTTTTATAATTTTCCCTAAAGTTTAATTAGAGATGGAACCATAATCATTAAGTAGAAATTCTGGATATCCTAGAATTTTTGCCATTAGAAAGGAAACACTAATTTCATTACTAATGAAGTTAGTTTTCTGAAGTTCAAACCACAGATATGTTTTCCTTTCTACTAAAGAAATGGGAATTATAATCAATTTCAAAGCTTTATTCTATTTTACTTTATTTTTTCAATTTTTTTCCAAGTTTTTGTTTAAATTCCACTAAATTAAATTAGTTAAATTAGTTAACATACACTGTAGTATTAGTTCCAGGACTAGAATTTAGTGATTCATCACTTACATACAACATCCACTGCTCATCACAGTGCTTTCCTTAATATCAATGACCTATTTAACCCCTTCTCACCATCAAAGCTTAATTTTATTGTAAATTTATGGAAAACTCCTAATAAAGATCTCTTTCTTTGAAGAATTAACTTCTTTGACATGTTAAACCTATTTAAAGCCAAATAAGGTGTTATTTTAAAAATAATTTCATTAAAATATTTATTCTTAAAAATATGCTTTTAACTTACTATCTTGGAATCAAACTTAAACAATAAAACATAAGCCACAATATCTCTTTATGGACATAAAAGATATGGAAGATTGTTATTTTCATATTGTTGAATAGCAAATTACTAGCTTTTTAATGAGCTGCTTAAATGAAGTTTTTCATTTATAAAAATGGATATGGAAAATGATTCATTTAATCATTTTATTTCAAACACTTTACTATAGTATTTTCCATTTTGTTAAATTTCTGTTGATATTACAGCATAGTTCTATGCAGAGCTTATCAATTACATTTTTGAAATTACCTCTACAATGGATACTCATTTTATATCTTCATTTAACATATGAGGAAATTTAACATCTGCATTAAGTTTACTAAACTGGTAAATAATGGAGCTATAATTAAGACGTAAGTGGTTTGATGCCCCAGTCTACCTCTTTAAACACTGAGATCTATACATCCTAAACAAAGATGTCCTATCATCATTGTGGTCAGACAATTCAGTTGTTATTGGAAAAGTATCAGATCTTCAGAAATCTATATCTCATTCAAGAAACTAGCTTATCTTGGGGTCTATTAAACCAATGTACACAAATTAATTTTTGATATATCACACATCTTCTCTGTATTGGATTCCTTAATGAAATATAATACTAAATGTAAGCTATAGAGTCAAACCATCTTTTCTCTCTGTCTCTCTATCAACCTCTCTCTTCCTATCTTCCTTTTTTTTCTCATTAATGTTTTATTCTTTCAACATATATTCATTAAGCACCAACTAACACCAGTACATGATACTGGGATAGAATTGAAGTAAAAGAATGAAAAACAAAAAGGAGTTTATATTTAATCTCAAGAAAGGCACAATTTGTTACTGGGATATGCAAGTATGAAAAATAATCAGTCTATGCACTGACAATAAGAATTTAGGTGCTAGAGAGACTACTGTAGAACGTATATGGAAGGAACATAATGGTGAGTTAAGGATAAATGTGGTTAGGCAGGACTAGGTAGAGTGCCACAGAAGCAGGCTCACAAAAATCCCCAAAATGCAGAGGTGTAAGAAAACCAGAGATAAGAGAACAAGCCAGACCACCCTGCCCTAGGTGTGGTCAGGGAAAGTGTCTTTTTTTTATGTCCGTCATCTGTGAATAGCAAAGAATAACCAGACCCCAAAGAAGGAGCAAGCCATTAAAGATGCTATCAATAGTCCTTACTCAATGGTGATGTCAGTAGATAATGTTAAAAGGATTTAGGTTACCTGGTTGGCTTTCAATAAAAGAACAACCCTACAAGCCCTCAGTGGCAACCCTGTTGGGACCCCTGTCACTCCTGAGAGCTTTCTCTGTATCCTCACTCAATAAACTTCTATTCCTTTGTCCTTGAGATTCATTCTTTGACTCTGTGAGACAAGAACCAAACTCTCCTATATTAATGGGGACAGGGGTAACGGAGGACAAAGCACAAGCCTAGGGCAGCACATTGACAAGTCTTTGAAACAGGTAGAGGAACATTCCTCTATGGACTCATTGCCTCAATGTTAATACTTTGCTAAGAGCAAAAGGCAACCTTAGCCCGACCTCCAGGATCCTGTAAGTCGACTTTAACATATAAAACTTCCTTTAGAAATTTCCTTTATCTTTAAACCCCTAAGATACATGTTGGCAATCATCCCCCAAACACATGGCCCCCTGATATATATCTGAAGGGTCTCATGACTCAGTTTTTTATTAGACAGTAATAAGTGATTTTTCCCAACAATAGCTAGCCCCCTCAAGGTCCTGAAAACCTTGCTTCTAAAATTCCTTAGAGTACGCTATCCCCAAACCCCTCCCAACTCCCAAGTATATAATCAGCCACCCCTCACAAGCCTGGGGCAGCAGCTCTTCCTGCCCACGGGTCCTGCCCCCATGTTTTAATAAAACTACCATTTTGCTCCAAAAGTGTCTCAAGAATTCTTTCTTGGTCATTGGCTCCAGATCTCATCCCACCAAATCTCACCTATATTCTAAAACTTCATCACTCAAGAAGGAGGCACTCACTCAATCCTACTGAGTGAGTGGAGAACAAGGCCAGGAAAAAATTCATCAAAAAGAAATGCCTAAGATAAAGCTTGAAAAATGAAGAGACATTTCCCTATAGAAAAGAGAGAAAAACACTTTTGGAAGAGGAAACAGTGTGAATAGAAGTACAGAGCTGTATATCATAACTGCAGAAGGGCAACTGCCTTGGTGGGGCAGGATAGAAAGGAAAAGAGGGCACAGAGAGAACTGACCAAAAAAGTAAAGATGCCAAATTACAAATGGTCTTGATTTTATAAGGATAACAGGTTTCGACTTGTGCTCTGGGCAAAGAGAAGTTATTGAAAGATTTTAAGTCTTGCAGTAATTATATAGGAATACATGGGAGAAGGGCAGAGATGAGCAACCATAGGAGATAGCAATCAAAAGCAACACAAGGGAGAAAGTTCTGGCTGGTAGGTTTGTATATCTAAGAGTATTTGAGCAACAAGAAAACAAATTGAGTCCAATAGTATGCAATCAGATTGTTGGTCTGCAACTCTAAAGAAAGCAGTTTCAGGGAATGTGTGAAGTGAGGTTGTATCATATAGAATGCATGAAAGACTAGAAAGCTGAATGCATGAGTATAAACTATTCAGTTGAACTATTTGACTCTCATGGGACTTTGCATAGAATATTCTGGAAACTAGGAAAACAAACAAAAATCCCCACACAAATATGTGACCTAAATAAACTTTGTGACTAATATCTGAGGATTCTTTAAAAATGCCAATGCTCTATAGCCTACTCTAAGTTATTTTATTATAAATTATTTGTAAATGATTTTTGGCAAAAGAGATGAATATGATCAAGAGAATCCCAGAAGTCATAAAAGGATGCATTTTTAAAAACAAACTCTGAGCCCAATACAAACACACAATTATAGGCAAGGTTCTGATTCTTAAACATATAGTAATGAGTCAATGTATATTACTATGTAAATATTTTTTCTTCTGGTGCTATAAATACCCTCATTTGATCAATAAATATTAAATGATGATAGATATAAAAACAAGGAAAAATAAAAATGCTAATAGTAGGTGTATATATACATTTCCAATTCCTAATTTTGCTTTCAGAATATTATTCTCCATTAAAAAGAACCAGGACTCCTTAAAAAAATGGATGATTCAAGGGCTGAGACAAAGAAAGCACAAGATGAACCTGTAACAGTTAATTATGCCTAAAAATGAAGAATTCCTCCAAGAATATGGGGATATGTCAAAAGAATACATAAGTCAACATGGAGGATCTCTTATTTGCCAAATCTGGGGTGATTTGAATATCAAAATAAATAATGATAGCAACCTAGTGAATAAAACCTATAAATAACCTAGTGAATAAAAAAGTAATCCATAAATTTATACTCACATGAAATAAATAAATAAATAAATAAGCACAGAAAAGAGAAAGCTTTTCCTTAGGATTTAATGCCAACTAATAAATGTAAAATGAATAGTGAAATTGGAAGGTAAAAAATTTGCAACCATCATAGTAATAATTCATTCTAGTAGATGCTTACATGTTCTTAAAGTATCTGTTCACAAAACGTTTGGTGAATACAAAGGGAAAATGTAGTGGGAATATCAATGAAGCAACATTTCATTAAGTAATTCAAATTAACCTCACCTATAATAAGGACACAGCTAAATTATGTGCAGCCTGCATGCAATAGAATGCCATATCATTTCTGTTATAGTCCTGTCAAAGCATATACTGTGAATCTATTCATGAGGAAGTATGAAAAAGATGCATATAAGGAGATATTCTGCCAGATATGTAATCTATAATTGTCAACAATATTATGGGCATAAAAATCAATTTAAAGGGATCCCTGGGTGGCGCAGCGGTTTGGTGCCTGCCTTTGGCCCAGGGCGCGATCCGGGAGACCCGGGATGGAATCCCACGTCGGGCTCCCGGTGCATGGAGCCTGCTTCTCCCTCTGCCTGTGTCTCTGCCTCTCTCTCTCTCTCTCTCTCTCTCTGTCTATCATAAATAAATAAAAATTTAAAAAAATCAATTTAAAAATTGAGGAATTGTTCCAAATGGAAAGGGACTGGGAAGACAAGATCACTAGATAATAATAATGATTCTGGGTGAATATTTTTTGGTGGTAAAAGATTCATGTTTATTTTCTGATTTTGACAGCTATGTTGGGGTTATATAAGAAGGGGTTATTTGTGGGAGATGAGGACTGAAGTATCTGTGCGTAGTGTAACATCACTTTTGTAACCTGATCATGAATGACAGCAAAAAAAAAGTTAAAGTATTATTGCAACTTTTTTGTAAGTTTGAAATTATTTGCAAATGTTAATAAAAAAATAATTTCATGCACATATGTGCATAGACAGTTGTTTGGGAATGAGTGTGGATAGAGTGAAACAGGATAATAATGCAGAATAATCACACTGTGATAATGGTTGAAGTTGTTAGTAAATAAATTTTTTTCAAAATAATATTCCATTTGCTTTTGTTTTCCTTTTTTATAGCCAATTTGTTTGATTTTTCTAAGCCAAGTACAATGGGATATAAATTCAAAGGGTCCAATGCTTTCATATTTGTGATATGTTTATATTTGATTTTGGTTAACGAGTTTACTGAACTTAATAACTTGATGGTTTCTTTATGTTAGGCAGATAGACATAACAGATATGGGCTACTGTCCAAGATATAAGAAAGCTTAGCTCTGATCTAGTGACCGACCACAATGTCCTATGTCAGGAGTCAAAGATGTACACTCCAGAAATTAATCACTTCTCATCACCTCTACTGTTACTGCTCTGGTCCAAGCCACCACCACTTTTGCTTGAATCATTGTAATAACAATCTAAACTCCCTTATTTCATTCCACACACACACACAAATTACCTCACTTTCTAAGAGTAAATTTTCAATATACTTGACAGTCGAACCAACTTAGACCAAAGATGAAGCATCTTTGTTTAGAACATTCTATTGGTGCCCAATTAGCCCGAATATTGTCTCTTAATATTGTTTCCTCCAACTGCATTGTCATTTTTTGCCATTTGTCTAACATGCTAGGAAAGGCTTCTGCCCCACAGACTTTGCCCTCATTATTTTCTTTGCCCAAAACATTTTTCCATTTGATATTCTTACCGATCTTTCACTTTCTTTAGAACATGATTTAAATAGTTAATTCCAAAACAACTTTATTTGAAATTGCCAGCTATCTCCTTTTCATCTATTTATTTAACTAGAACATTTATTGCCAATAACATGACACATTATATATTTTACTTGTTTTTTATCTTTCTTCCTTTGGTATAAGTTACATGGGGTTAGGGATTTATTTTTGTCTGTTTTGCTCATTGCTGTATCTCTAAGATTTTAAGCAGTTCTGAAATATGGTGAATAGGATGGTTAGTTTTATATGTCAACTTGGTAAGGTTGTTATAGATGAGTGCCCAGTTATTTAATAAAAAAATTGACAACTTTGAAGAAATAGAAACACTTTCTAAAATACAATCTGCCAAAACAGACAAGAGTTAAACAGAAAATTTGAACAGCTCTATATATAATAAATATATATTAATTATAATTAATCAATATATATGTTGATTTTGTTGTCAAAATCCTTGTGAGAAAGAAAGTTCCAAGCGTAAGTGGTTTCATAGGTAAATTATACCATATATTTAATGAAGAACTGTAGCCAACATTACATTATCTTTTTCTAAACACAATACCAGGAAAGCAATCTTTAACTTTTTAAAATGGAGCAAGTATAGTGATAAAGATTTTTCAAAACTAAACAAGTAAATACCAAAGAAAGAAAGACAAAAGGAAATTCAAGATTAATATCTACTATGAACAATAGTGCAAGTCCCCTAAATAATGTATTTGCAAATTAAATCCAGCAGTATATTAAAATACAAAATAATGTGTGTGACCAAGTAAGTTTACCATGGGTTTTCAAAGTTGATTTATCATTAGAATAGCAATCAATGCCATTCACCATAATAACAAATCAAAAAGAATATTTATATGATTTTTTCAATAGAAGTAGAAAATGTATTTGACAAAACTTAATACCCATTTATGGCAAAATCTCTCAGCAAACCAGGAGTACAAGTAAATATCCTCCATCTGTAAAGTAGTACTTATGAAAATAAAGCCTACATACATCATATGTAAAGGTTTAATATTGAAATCTTTCTCCTTTCATTTAGGAGCAAAGAAAGAATGTTTACTCTCACCACTTTTATTCAATATTATAGCCAGGACAGCCATTTCATAAAGGCCAGATAAGTAAAAAGATATAAAGGCATAAAGATCAAATGGAATAAATAAAACTATTCTATTTACACAAGAAATGATATTTAACTGGAAACACCAAGAAATATACAAAGAACTAATAAATAAAATTAAAGATTAATATACAAGACTATGTATTTAAATATTAGCAGCTAACAGTTAAACTCAATTTTTCATTTATAAAATGAATTTAAAAATCATCAAAAATCAATGTTGATCCCATACTGGGTAAAAAAATAAATCTTAGTTGTATCAGAAAAAAATCACCATTTGGGAGAAAAATTAAAATACTGTGTACAATTATGTAGATAATTATATATAGAGAAAAATATCATTTCTTATATTTGTATTATTAGATTTTTTTTAAAAAAATTATAAACCAAACCCTGAATTTTGAAGACACTTTTAAAGTAAATTTGAGAAATCAATATAAGGATAATTTATTTTTTTAAAGATTTTATTTATTTATTCAGGAGAGACACAGAGAAAGAGAGAGGCAGAGAAACAGGCAGAGGGAGAAGCAGGCTCCTTACAGGGAGCTGGATGTGGGACTCAATTGACCACATCCTGAGCCAAACTCAACAGCTGAGCCACCCAGGCATCCCAGGCTCATTAAATAAATACAAAACACTCATAAGCTGTTTATATCATGGGTATTAAGAAATAATCACATCAAAAAGCAATCATGAAATGCCTTATATTTGTACTGAAAAGTGTGCATTTTCATTTTCTCTGAATTCCCAATATCATCTAGCCAGTGCAAACCTAATACAACTTCTCATCCTCTTAAGCTTACATTTTTCTTACTATGTATTTCTGCTGTTGTTATAATTCCATATCTAATTTTGCTTGTTATGCCTGTATGCATGCTACACAATATGTTCCTTGAATCCATGCAATGCATCTTTCATTCTTCTAACCCTGACAATCTTCATGATATATGGCACATAGATTTTGGGGTATATTTATTACATTTTCTATAATCCATTGTTGATGTGATTATCATTTATAACTATATTCCCCAATGTACATATTACCAATCTTGAGAAAATGTGTGTTCAAATGAAAAACCAAAAAAATAAAAATAAAAAAAAATAAAAAATAAAAAATAAAAAAATAAAAAAGAAAAAAAAAAAAAAAAAAAAGAAAAACCAAAAGGCACCAGGCACAAGGGCTAGAACAAGGTGCTAGTGTTGTGGCTTATAGTCTTGACTTTTATTATGAACAACATTGACCATGATGGAAAGAACTATCAGAGAAACGTAAGGTGGTTCAGGTGAGACTTGTAACATATAGGAAGGAGGTCTGAGGCTACTCTTAATGGTCTTTTACTGCCATGATAACATCAAATTGCTAGTAGCGATGGAGGACATAAAGTTCTACAACTGTTCACAATACTTTGTTTTTACATAGGTTGTGGTGGTCAGTTTTCCAGCATTTAGATTAGGAAACTACATTATTTCACAAAGTGATATTTTGTTTGGTCAGGGAATTGCTCTGCCTACCTCACAAGATTGCTATGTTACAAGGGATTGTGCATGTGAACATACTTTTAAAACTAAGGTTATATAATTATAAATGAAGGTTAGTTTGAATAGCTGCACTATTCATAAAACATTTTCTTGAATAGCTGTACAATATGAAGAAGGTTAGACCAGTGGTCCAGCTAACTTAGTGTCTGTGTTTTTGACAATGGCCCCAGGGGATAGTAGAATAAGAATATGTCATAGTTTCACTACATGACATTAAACTCATAAGCTTAAGAATGTTCATAGCATACTTAGCCATCATACCTATCATCTTTAAAATAAGTAAAACAGGCTATATTCTACTTCCTCAAATACATTAGTAATTTAAATGATGACTAAATTTGTTTCTAGAGCAGTTTAATTTACAGTTTTAGTGTGATATTTTGATGATTAATTTATCTTCTTCCTCAATTTAAAAGAAAAAAAAAGGATACATATGACTTCAAAGGCTTTAGATATATGAATAATCCACTTACTTTAGCTCACTGACACAATAAGCCACAGAATTTTATTGTATGGATCATTGACATGGCCAATGATACTATCTCCTGTGGAGCTATTGTGATCCATCTTGTCGAAGGCAGCTTTCCCATTTTAAAAGTAATGCCCTCTATGTGGTCACTGATCCAGAAAGTGTCTCAAAGAACAATAGAGAACCATGAATTGATTCTGACTTTTTTTATTCCATTGTGATCATCAGAAATTTCTAAAAGTCAACTCATCCTATTAGAATTTCATAGTCCATAGTACACATGTATTTGAAGCAGTTCTGTTCAAAACTCATATTATTCAGCTTCTCCTTAAATGCACATAACAAAACTAAACAGAGAACAGCTATTATATAACATACAAATGCTTAATTCGGAAACCTAATTCTCAGGATGAAAAAATCCATCCCATTTTATCCCTTATGTCCGAACCAGTGAGATTTATCATCTTGATCCAGATGCACCACTGTAGAGGCCTTTAACCCAGGATCTTCAGTACCAAAATCCACATGACTGTGACCAAGAACAATGGCAGCTATTTGAATCTGATGTCAGGGACCCACTTCTCAATCCTAACTTGGTGAAAAACAAGGATCGACAGCAAGCAATCCTTAAGGGACTATCAGAACTGAGACAGAGCCTTCTCCAGAAGCAAAGGGAGTTGGAAACTAATCTCATGCCTTTAGCTGCAAATCAAGGAGAGAATTTTAATTCTTCGTTTTAAATGTAGAAAATCAAATCCTTCACATTTGTTGCTTCTAAATTATGTGTTCATTGCATAGCTGTATTTTCCAGATAACCTAGATTTTTTAAATGCTTATTTAAAACGTGTACATTATATAGTACAACGCTGTGTGTGTATATATACATATATATATATTTACAATAAAACACATTTTTGTAAAGCTTAATAAAAAGCAGCAAGAAACACAAGCCAATATTTCTCAGTTTTTATCAACTATATCTACGCTAGTTGTCATACTAGTAATCTGTACCTAATTTGGAAAATTTGCATCTGTGGTTTACCAGAACAACAGCAGTAGCACCTGGATATTTGTTAAAATTTAAATTATTGGACCCAATTTAAGATCTACTAAATCAGAAACCTTGATTGTGGTCCCATCTATGTGTTTTAACAAGGCCTCCAGGTGGCTCTGCTGAATTCCCACTCCATCCACATTGAGGTAAAGTTTAGATTGGTATGAATTAGTAGTCTCTAATGAAATACTTATATCTTTAGTGGAAAGATAAAGTTGGAAGCATTCTACAATGATTCTGTAGCCAATCTTTAAAAGCCAACCACAATACATTAAGAAAATTATTCACCATGACCAAGTAGGATTTATCCCTGGGACACAAGGCTGGTTCAACACCCTTAAAACAATCAATGTGATTCATCATATCAGCAAGAGAAAAACCAAGAACCATATGATCCTCTCATTGGATGCAGAGAAAGCATTTGACAAAATACAGCATCCATTCCTGATCAAAACTCTTCAGAGTGTAGGGATAGAGGGAACATTCCTCGACATCTTAAAAGCCATCTATGAAAAGCCCACAGCAAATATCATTCTCAATGGGGAAGCACTGGGAGCCTTTCCCCTAAGATCAGGAACAAGACAGGGATGTCCACTCTCACCACTGCTATTCAACATAGTCCTGGAAGTCCTAGCCTCAGCAATCAGACAACAAAAAGACATTAAAGGCATTCAAATTGGCAAAGAAGAAGTCAAACTCTCCCTCTTCGCCGATGACATGATACTCTACATAGAAAACCCAAAAGTCTCCACCCCAAGATTGCTAGAACTCATACAGCAATTCGGTAGCGTGGCAGGATACAAAATCAATGCCCAGAAGTCAGTGGCATTTCTATACACTAACAATGAGACTGAAGAAAGAGAAATTAAGGAGTCCATCCCATTTACAATTGCACCCAAAAGCATAAGATACCTAGGAATAAACCTAACCAAAGATGTAAAGGATCTCTACCCTCAAAACTATAGAACACTTCTGAAAGAAATTGAGGAAGACACAAAGAGATGGAAAAATATTCCATGCTCATGGATTGGCAGAATTAATATTGTGAAAATGTCAATGTTACCCAGGGCAATATACACGTTTAATGCAATCCCTATCAAAATACCATGGACTTTCTTCAGAGAGTTAGAACAAATTATTTTAAGATTTGTGTGGAATCAGAAAAGAACCCCGAATAGCCAGGGGAATTTTAAAAAAGAAAACCATATCTGGGGGCATCACAATGCCAGATTTCAGGTTGTACTACAAAGCTGTGGTCATCAAGACAGTGTGGTACTGGCACAAAAACAGACACATAGATCAGTGGAACAGAATAGAGAATCCAGAAGTGGACCCTGAACTTTATGGGCAACTAATATTCGATAAAGGAGGAAAGACTATCCATTGGAAGAAAGACAGTCTCTTCAATAAATGGTGCTGGGAAAATTGGACATCCACATGCAGAAGAATGAAACTAGACCACTCTCTTGCACCATACACAAAGATAAACTCAAAATGGATGAAAGATCTAAATGTGAGACAAGATTCCATCAAAATCCTAGAGAAGAACACAGGCAACACCCTTTTTGAACTCGGCCATAGTAACTTCTTGCAAGATACATCCACAAAGGCAAAAGAAACAAAAGCAAAAATGAACTATTGGGACTTCATCAAGATAAGAAGCTTTTGCACAGCAAAGGATACAGTCAACAAAACTCAAAGACAACCTACAGAATGGGAGAAGATATTTGTAAATGACATATCAGATAAAGGGCTAGTTTCCAAGATCTATAAAGAACTTATTAAACTCAACACCAAAGAAACAAACAATCCAATCATGAAATGGGCAAAAGACATGAAGAGAAATCTCACAGAGGAAGACATAGACATGGCCCATATGCATATGAGAAAATGCTCTGCCTCACTTGCCATCAGGGAAATACAAATAAAAACCACAATGAGATACCACCTCACACCAGTGAGAATGGGGAAAATTAACAAGGCAGGAAACAACAAATGTTGGAGAGGATGCAGAGAAAAGGGAACCCTCATACACTGTTGGTGGGAATGTGAACTGGTGCAGCCACTCTGGAAAACTGTGTGGAGGTTCCTCAAACAGTTAAAAATATACCTGCCCTACGACCCAGCAATTGCACTGTTGGGGATTTACCCCAAAGATACAAATGCAATGAAACGCCGGGACACCTGCACCCCAATGTTTATAGCAGCAATGGCCATGATAGCCAAACTGTGGAAAGAGCCTCGGTGTCCAACGAAAGATGAATGGATAAAGAAGATGTGGTTTATGTATACAATGGAATATTACTCAGCTATTAGAAATGACAAATACCCACCATTTGCTTCAACGTGGATGGAACTGGAGGGTATTATGCTGAGTGAAGTAAGTCAGTCAGAGAAGGACAAACATTATATGTTCTCATTCATTTGGGGAATATAAATAATAGTGAAAGGGAATATAAGGGAAGGGAGAAGAAATGTGTGGGAAATATCAGAAAGGGAGACAGAACGTAAAGACTGCTAACTCTGGGAAACGAACTAGGGGTGGTAGAAGGGGAGGAGGGCGGGGGGTGGGAGTGAATGGGTGACTGGCACTGGGGGTTATTCTGTATGTTAGTAAATTGAACACCAATAAAAAATAAATTAAAAAAATAAAAATAAAAAAAAAATAAAAGCCAACCACAAAGAAAACTAAAAGGCAACATACAGAATGGGAGAAAATATTTGCAAATCTTTTATCAGGTAAAGAGTTAATATCCAAAATCTATAAAGAACTTAATCAAAGTCAACATCCAAAAAGTAAAAAATCCAGTCAAGAAATGGGCAGAAGACATGAACAGACATTTCTCCAAAGAAGACATACAGATGACCAACAGACACATGAAAAAATGACCAACCTCACCTGGCATCAGGGAAATACAAATCAAAACCACAATGAGACACCACTTTACACCAGTCAGAATGACTAAAATCAACAACTCAGGAAACAAATGTTGGAGAGGATGTGGAGAAAGGGAAACTATCTTCCATGGCTAGTGGGAATGCAAGCTGGTACAGCCACTCTGGAAAACAGTATGGAGGTTCTTCAAGAAGTTAAAAATAGAGCTACCCTATGATCTAGCAATTGCACTGTTTGGTATTTATACAAAGGATACAAAAAAAAGGGACTTGAAGGAGCACCTGCACCCCAATGTTTACGGCAGCAATGTCCACAATAGCCAAACTATGGAAAGAGCTCGGATGTCCATCAACAGATGAATGGATAAGGACAATGTGGCATATATAAACAATGGAATATTACTCAATAATCAAAAAAAAAAGAAAGAAAGAGATCTTGCCATTTACAATGACATGGAACTAAAGGGTTTTAAGCTAAGTGAAATAAGTTAATCAAAGAAAGACAATTGTATGATTTCATTCATTTGTGAAATTTAAGAAACAAAACAGAGGTACATAGGGAAAAATAAAAAGATGAAATCTGAGAAAGAGACAAACCATAAGAGACTCTTAACTATAGGAAACAAACTGGGTTCTTGGAGGGGAGGTGGATGGGGAAAATGGGATTATTGGGTGATGGGCATTAAGGGGAACAGAGATGTGTTGAGCACTGGGTGTTACATGCATCTGATGAATCACTGAACTCTACCTCTGAAATGATAATACACTATATGTTAATTAAATGAATTTTAATAAAATATGTTTTTTTAAAATATAGCTGAAAACTTCCCTAATCTGGAGAAGGAAATAGATATCCAGGTCCTGGAAGCACATGGTACCCAAACATGATGAATCCAAGAAGCTCAACATCAAGACACATAATAATTAAAGTGTTAAAAATTAAAAATGGAGAATCTTCAAAGCAACAAGAGAAAAGCTAACAGTTACAGATAAAGGGTTACAAATAGAGCAATTTTTTTCAACCAAAAACTGTGTAGGTCAGAAGGGAATGTTGTGATGTATTCAAAGTGTAGATGAAAAAATCTAGAACCAATAATATTTTATGGGCAAAGTTATTATACAGAATTGAAGAATAGATAAGCAGTTCTCCTGGCAAACAAGAGCTACAAGTGTCATCACCACTAAATCAGCCTATAAGAAATGATAAAGAGATTTCTTTACTTGAGAAAAAAGGCCAAACAAGAAGTAAGACAATTATGGAACTGATAAATGTCAATGATACAACCATATACACAGTAAAAGTAGTAGATCAATTATATGTAAAACTAGTATAAAGGTTAAAACATTCAAGTGGTAAAATCAATTAAATCACTTTAAAATCAATAAAATCAAACTAAAAAATTAATCAAAGGATGAATAGATTTTTTTTCAAATGTAAAATATGACATATACATAAAATATGGAGAAGGGGCAAAATGTTTAAACTTCAGTGAACTCAACAAAATGGATTACTATATACACAGAATGTTATATATGAACCTCATGGTAACCACAAACCATAACATCTATAAATAATACACTACCAGAAAGAGAAATAAATCCAAGTATAATACTAAAGAAAGTCAATGAGTCACAAGGGAAGAGAGCAAGAGAAGGAGAAATGAACAGAGAAGAACTACACAAACAAGAAGGCAATTACCAAAATGGCAATAAGTACATACTTATCAATAATTACTTTAAATGTGAATAAACTAGAGTGGGGCAAGATGGTGGAAGAGTAGGATCCACAAGTCACCTGTCCCCACCAATTTACCTAGATAACTTTTAAATCATCCTGAAAACCTATTAATTTGGCCTGAGATTTAAAGAGAGACCAGCTGGAATGCTACAGTGAGAAGAGTCCGCACTTCTATCAAGATAGGAAGACGAAAAAATAAAATAAAATAAAAAAGCATCCAGTGGGGGAGGGGCCCCATGAGGAGCCAAGCTAAGTCCGGGGGTGAGAGCCTCCTGGACTGGGCAGGAACTTTACCAATATTCCCGGAAGGAAAGGCGCTCACGGGGAACTCAGGCATGATCCCAGGAGGGGCAGTAGAGTCCCAGGAGGGGCTCGTGCTGGGCTTCGTGCTGGCCTCGCGGCTCGTCCTGCCCTGCAATTTTTTTTAATTTTTATTATTTATGTATTTATTTTAATGGAGACTATACTGAAAATAAATCATGGAAATAGCATTTCATCTTTGGAATGATAATTATGAAGTTTTAGATTTGGAAGGGGCTGCGGGGGACTTCTCTCTGTCTCTACGTTAGCATGACTGTATGTATTCAGCAAGGCTGCTCCGCGCACTTCACCATCAGAATAAAAATGAGTGAACGGGAAAGAGAGCAGGGACAGAAGCATCTATTTCTTCTGCCCATTTCGGAAACTAGTTTTAGAGCATGGCTTTTGCTTCTGTTCAAGCGCACCATCCTGTGGTTCACAGGGAACGTTGTTGAGGGAAAGTAGTTCATCTAGAATTATTACGGTCTTCTCAGTGCACACGACTTACTTACTCTAGGTAGTGACGGTAGATGCCCCAGAACCCGAAGTAACCGATTAACAAAAGTCAATCCATGATGGGGATCTCTGAGTGGTTCAGTGGTCACTAACGAAGGAAGTGCACCCTGGGGGAGAGAGAGCAGGCCACACACCACGGGCCAAGCTCCGTTAAAGGGCTGGAAGGCAAGACCCGGGCGCCTTGGGAGCAGCTCAGGCGGAGGCTCCACGTGGAGGGGGCTGCACGGCCCAGGAGTGCGATTCCAGCAGCTCAGGCCCTGAAGCCCAAGGTGCCAGGGGACATAGCCCAGGATCCAGCACCCCCCTTGGGACAGACGGAGCCCAGGAGAATACAAGACAGCAAGGACGTTCCTGCCGCAGGTGGCCCCAAGCTGTGCAGATCAGCAGCCCACGCCCCTGGAGCTTAGGCACTAGCAGACCGGGAACTGCGGTACTTACTGCGGGAGCTGACTCTAGGGCTGGAGAGCTCGCAACTGCCACTCTTGTTGCTTCTCCTGGTGTCACCTTATGCCTGGGATGGAACAGGGCCACCAGGGAACAGGGGCCTCACAGGATAAACAACTCCCACTGAGCCGGGAACCTGGCAGGGGGTGGGGAAGCTCCCCCAGGGCACACACCTGAGACTCAGCCCGGCAGACCCCTCCCCCAGAAGACCAGCTGGAAGGGCAGAGGAAGAGCAAGTTCTTGACCAAGCAGTACTGAAAAGCTCCAAGGGAAGTCGAGGTACTTACAATATATAGAATCAGAGGATACACCTCCTTGTTGTTCTTTATATTTGTTTGATTTTGTTTTGCTTGTATTTTGTTTTTTGTTTTGTTTTGTTTTGTTGGGGTTTTTTTGTTGTTGTTCTTTGTTTTCCCATTTTATTCTCTTTTTCTTCCTTACTTTTTCCAGTACAACTTGTTTTAGCCACTCTGCACTGAACAAAATGACTAGAAGGAAGAACTCATCACAAAAGAAAGAATAAGAAACAGTACTCTCTCCCACAGAGTTACAGAATTTGGATTACAATTAGATGTCAAAAAGCCAAGTCAAAACCACAATTATAAAGCTACTGGGTGGCTCTGGAAAAAAGCATAAAGGATTCAAGAGACTTCATGACTGCAGAATTTAGATCTAATCAGGCTGAAATTAAAAATCAATTAAATGAGATGCAATCCAAACTGGAGGTCCTAATGAGATAGAAGAATGAGTGAGTGACATAGCGGACAAGTTGATGGCAAAGAAGGAGCTGAGGAAAAAAGAGAAAAACAACTAAAAGACCATGAAGAAAGGTTAAGGGAAATAAATGACAGCCTCAGAAGGAAAAATCTATGTTTAATTGGGGTTCCAGAGGACACGGAAAGGGACAGAGGACCAGAAAGTGTATTTGAACAAATCATAGCTGAGAACTTCCCTAACTTGAGGAGGGAAACAGGCAATCAGATCCATTCCAGGAGATAGAGAGATCCCCCGCTAAAATCAATAAAAACCGTACAATACCCTGACATTTAATAGTTAAACTTGCAAATTCTAAAGATAAAGAGAAGATCCTGAAAGCATCAAAGACAAGAAATTCCTACCCTTATGGGGAGAAGTATTAGGCTAACAGAAGACCTCTCCACAGAGACCTGGCAAGCCAGAAAGGGATGGCAGGATATATTCAGGGTCCTAAATGAGAAGAACCTGCAGCCAAGAATACTTTATCCAGCAAGGCTCTCATTCAGAATAGAAGGAAAGATAAAGAGTTTCCAGGATAAGCAGAAACTGAAAAACTATATGACCACCAAACTAGCTCTGCAAGAAATCTTAAGGGGGAATCTGTAAAAGAAAGAGGAAGCCCAAAGAAATAAGGCACAAAAACAGGGACTGAATATGTATTATGATGACACTAAATTCATATCCTTCCGTAGTAACTCTGAACACGAATGGGCTTAATGATCCCATCACAAGGCAAAGGGCTTCAGACTGGATGAAAAAGCAAGACCCATCTATTTGCTGTCTACAACAGACTCATTTTAAAACTAAGGATACCTACAGCCTGAAAATAAAAGGTTGGAGAACCATTTACCATTCAAATGGTCCTCAAACAAAACAAGGGTACAATCCTCATATCAGATAAAGTTTATCCGAAAGGATGTAGTAAGACATGAAGAGGGACACTATATCATACTTAAAGGGTCTTTCCAACAAGAGGACCTAACACTCATGAATATCTATGCCCCTAATGTGGGAGCTGCCAAGTAAACCAATCAATTAATAACCAAAGTTAAGACATACTTAGATAATACATTAATACTGGGAGACTTTGGGATACCTGGGTGGTGCAGCAGTTTAGTGCCTGCCTTTGGCCCAGGGAATGATCCTGGAGACCCAGGATCGAATCCCACGTCGTGCTCCAGGTGCATGGAGCCTGCTTCTCCCTCTGTCTGTGTCTCTGCCTCTCTCTCTCTCTCTCTCTCTGTGACTATCATAAATAAATAAAAATTTTTAAAAAATCTAAAAAAAATACTGGGAGACTTTAATATGGCACTTTCTGTAAATGACAGAGCTTCTAAGCACAACATCTCCAAAAAAACAAGAGCTTTAAATGATACACTGGACCTGATGGATTTCACAGATATTTACAGAACTTTACATCCAAATGCAACTGAATACACATTCTTCTCAAGTACACATGGAACTTTCTCCAGAAGAGACCACATACTGGGTCACAAATCAGGTCCTAACCAATACCAAAAGATTGGGATTGTCCCTTGTATATTTTTAGACCATAATGCTTGAAAATAGAACTAAATCACTAGAAGAAATTTGGAAGAGATTCAAACACGTGGAAGTTAAAGACCATGCTGCTAAAAGATTAAAAGATCAACCAGGAAATTAGAGAAGAATTAAAAAGATTCATGGAAACTAATGAGAATGAAGATACAACCGTTCAAAATCTTTGGGATATAGCAAAAGCAGTCCAAGAGGTAAATACACAGCAATACAAGCACCCCTCAAAAAAATGGAAAGAATTCAAATACAAAAGCTAACCTTGCACCTAAAGGAGCTGGAGAGGGAACAGCAAATAAAACCAACACCCAAAAGAAGAGGAGAGTTAATATAGATTCAAGCAGAACTCAATGAAATAGAGACCAGAAGAACTGTAGAACAGAGCAACAAAAACAGGAGTTAGTTCTTTGAAAGAATTAATAAGATAGATAAACCATTAGCCAGCCTTATTAAAAACAAACGAGAAAAGACTCTAATTAATAAAATCACGAATGAAAAAGGAGAGATCACTACCAATACCAAGGAAATACAAACGATTTTAAAAACATATTATGAGCAGCTATATGCCAATAAATTAGGCAATCTAGAAGAAATGGACACATTTCTGAAAAACCACAAACTACCAAAACTGGAACGAGAAGAAATAGAAAACATGAATAGGCCAATAACCTGGAGCAGTCATCAAAAACCTCTCAGGGTACAAAAATCCAGGGCCAGATGGCTTCCCAGGGAATTCTATCAAACATTTAAAGAAGAAACTATGCTTATTCTACTAAAGCTGTTCCGAAATGTACAAAAAAATGGAATACTTCCAAACTTGCTCTATGAGGTGAGCATCACCTTAATTCCAAAATCAGACAAAGACTCCACCAAAAAGGAGAATTATAGACCAATATCCCTGATGAATACAGATGCAAAAATTCTCAACAAGATACTACCCAATAGGACCCACAGTACATTAAGATTATTCACCATGAACAAGTGGGATTTATCCTCGGGATGCAAGGCTGGTTCAACACTTGTAAAGCAATCAATGCCATAGATCATATCAACAAGAGTAAAAATAAGAACCACATGATCCTCTCAATAGATACAGAGGAAGAATTTCACAAAATACAGCATCCATTCCTGATCAAAATTCATCCGAGTGTAGGGATAGAGAGAACATTCCTGTATCTTAAAAGCCATCTACAAAAAACCCACAGCAAATATCATTCTCAATGGGGAAGCACCAGGAGCCTTTCCCTCTAAGATCAGGAACACGACAGGGATGTCCACTCTCACCACTGCTATTCAACATAGTACTAGGAGTCGTAGCCTCAGCAATCAGACAACAAAAAGAAATAAAAGGCATTCAAATTGGAAATAAGTAAAATGCTCCCTCTTTGCTGCTGAATACTGTACATAGAAAACCCAAAAGACTCCACTTCAAGATTGCTAGAACTCATACAGCACTTTGGCAGTGTGGCAGGATACAAAATCAGTGCCCAGAAATCAGTGGCATATCTATACACTAACAATGACACTGCAGATAGAGAAATTAGGGAGTCAATCCCATTTACAATTGCACCCAAAAGCATAAGATAACTAGGAATAAACCTAACCAAAGAGGTAAAGGATCTATACCCTAAAAACTACAGAACACTTCTGAAAGAAATTGAAGAAGACAAAAAGAAATGAAAAATATTCCATGCTTATGGATTGGAAGAATTAATATTGTGAAAATGTCCTTGCTACCCAGGGAAATTTACACATTTAATGCAATCCGTATCAAAATGCTATGGAATTTCTTCAGAGAGTAAACAAATCATCTTAAGATTTGTGTGGAATCAGAAAAGACCCTAAACAGCCAGGGGAATATAAAAAAGAAAACCAGAGCTGGGGGCATCACAATGCCAGATTTCAAGTTGTACTACAAAGCTGTGATCACCAACAGTGTTGTATTGACACAAGAACAGACTCATAGATCAATGGAACAAAATAGAGAATCCAGAAACGGCCCCTCAACTCTATGGTCAAGTAATATTCAACAAAGCAGGAAAGACTATCCACTGGAAAAAAGATAGTCTCTTCAAAAAATGGTGCTGGGAAAATTGGAAAGCCACATGCAGGAGAATGAAACTAGACCATTCTCTTACACCATACCCAAAGATAAACTCAAAATGGATGAAAGATCTAAATGTGAGACAAGAATACATCAAAATCCTAGAGGAGAACACAGGCAACACCCTTTTTGAACTTGGCTATAGCAACTTATTGCAAGATACATCTATAAAGGCAAGGGAAACAGAAGCAAAAATGAACTATTGGGACTTAATCAGGATTAACGGCTTCTTCACAGCAAAAGAAACAGTCAACAAAACTAAAAGACAACCTACAGAATGGGAGAAGATATTTGTAAATGACATGTCAGATAAAGGGCTAGTATCCAAGATCTATAAAGAACTTCTTAAACTCAATACCCAAGACACAAACAATCCAATCATGAAACGGGCAAAAGACATGAACAGAAATTTCACCAAAGACCCACATATGGCCAACAAGCACATGGGAAAATGCTCTGCATCACTTACCATCATGGAAACACAAATCAAAACCACACTGATGTACCACCTCACACCAGTGAGAATGGGGAAAATTAACAAGGCAGGAAACCACAAATGTTGGAGAGGATGTGGAGAAAGGGGAACCCTCTTGCACTGTTGGTGGGAATGCAAACTGGTGCAGCCACTCTGAAAAACTGTGAGGAGGTTCCTCAAAGAGTTAAAAATACAGCTACCCTACAATCCAACAATTGCACTGCAGGGGATTTACCCCAAAGATAGAGATGCAGTGAAAAGCTGAGACACCTGCATCATAATTTGTAGCAGCGATTATAGGGGAAAGGAGAGAAAATGAGTGGGAAATTCAGAGAATGACAGAAAATGAGAGACTCCTAACTCTGGGAAATGAACAAGGGTAGTGGAAGGGGAGGTCGGTTGGGGGATGGGATGACTGGGTGACGGGAACCAAGGAGTCACTCTCGGGATGAGCACTGGGTGTTATACTATATGTTGGCAAATCGAACTCCAATAAAAATATACCAAAAAATGAAAATAAATAAAAATAAAATATCATTCACTCTGATAAAGTAGAATATATTCCAGGGAAACACAAATGGTTTAATATCCACAAAAATTGTTTAATGATTGATGTATTAGATCAATATAATATATCACATTAATATAATGGAAAACAAAAACAGTATAATATTCACAGTAGATGTAGGAAAAGTATTTACAAAATTTAACATTCATGCTACAAATTCACAACAAAATGAGTACAGAAGGAACATACCTCACGTAAAGGCCATATGTGAGAAACTCACACCTAACTTCATAGTCAATGTGAATATCTGAAAGCTTTTCCTCTAAGGTCAGGAACAAGACGAGAATGTCTACTCTCACTTCTATTCAACATAGTAAGGGAAATCCTGGATACAGCAATCAGACCAAAAAAAAATTTTTTTAATAAAAGGCTTCAAAATTGGTAAAGAAGTTTAGCTAACTTTTTGCAGATGGTATGATACTCTGTTTAGAAAAACCTAGAGTCTACCAGTAAAACAATTAGCCCTAATAAATTAAATTAGTAAATTTACAGTATAAAAAATCAATATAAGCAAATCTTTTGTGGGGCACCTGGGTAGCTCAGTGGTTGAGTGTCTGCCTTTGGCTCAGGTCATGATCCCAGAGTCCTGGGATTGAGTCCCACATCAGGCTCCCTGGAGGGAGCCTATTTCTCCCTCTGCTTATGTCTCTGCCTCTCTCTCTGTCTCTCATGAGTGAATAAATAAAATATTTTTAAAAACCCAAATCTCTTGTGTTTCTATACATCACTAATGAAAGAGCAGAAAAAGAATTCCATTTGCAACAGAATAGAAAACTCAGAAATAAACCCACATTATATGGTTCACTAATCTTTAAAAAAGACTATGCAATCGGTAGAGAACAGTCTCTTCAACAAATGGTGCTGGGAAATTGATCATCTATATGCAAAATAAAAGAACCTAGACCAGTTTCTTTCACCATATGCAAATATAACTTAAAATGGATTAAGACCTAGATGTGAGACCTGAAACTATAAAAACCCTACTGCACAGGCAGTAATATCTTTGACATTAGTCATAGCAACATTTTTCTAGGTATGTTTTCTGAGGAAAGGGCAATAAAAGAAATATAATCTATTGGGACTATTTCAAAAATAAAAGTTCTACACGCTGAAAGAAATAATCAACAAAATAAAAAGAAAACTTATCTAATGGGAGAAGATATTTGGAAAAAAATATATTTAATAGGGGATCCCTGGGTGGCACAGAGGTTTGGTGCCTGCCTTTGGCCCAGGGCACGATCCTGGAGACCCGGGATCGAATCCCACGTCGGGCTCCCGGTGCATGGAGCCTGCTTCTCCCTCTGCCTGTGTCTCTGTCTCTGTCTCTCTCTCTCTCTCTGTTGTGTGACTATCATAAATAAATAAAAATTTTTTAAAAATATATTTAATAAAGGTTTATATCCAAATTATATAAAGAATTGGATAGAGGAGTTAAGGTGGCAGGGTAGTATGGGGACCTTATGTTTGCCTTGTCCACTGAACACAACTAGACAAATGTTAAGCCATTCTAGATAAAGATTAAAGAAATCAATCTGGGATCCCTGGGTGGCTCAGCAGTTTGGCGCCTGCCTTTGGCCCAGGGTGCAATCCTGGAGTCCCGGGATCGAGTCCCACGTCGGGCTCCTGGCATGGAGCCTGCTTCTCCCTCCTCCTGTGCTCTGCTTCTCTCTCTCTCTCTCTCTCTGTGTGTGTGTGTGTGTGTGTGTGTGTGTGTGTCTATCATAAATAAATAAATAAATCTAAAAAAAAGGAAGAAAATCTTTATTTTAAAAAAAATAAAGAAATCAATCTTAAGACTGAGAGAACAAACTGCACGAGAGAGGAGAGGCCACACTGTGGAACATAAGAGATATAGAGACATGATTTGGGGGAGAAAAGAATCAAGGGTGCTTCAGCAAATGAGGAATCTCTGATAATGTAGAGAGAAGAAAAAGAGAGAGAGAGACAGAGAAAGAGAGAGAGCAGCACATAGAGGATTGCACAAGAAAAACACTTCCCCAAAACCATTGACTGGGAAAATGAGGGAAACTGATTATCTCAAGTTTCTACTGAAGCACCAGAGCTCAAAGACTGAAGTTTAGAAATACATGCCATCCTGGTGTGGAACCTGGTGGGCATAGTCTTGCTTCCGTGGAGAAGGAAGACAAAAGCCCAGGAGTGGACAGCATGGACTGAGGATCCCCTGGGTCACACTGGGAGAGACAGTTACCTTTCTTGGAGGGCATTTGGGAGAGGTGCCACTGCCTCTTCGGAGACAAAAGATCTGGCAGGCACCATTGAGCTACCCCTTTATTTAGCAAAGGAGCAGAGGTACCTGTTAAGGGCAGGTAACCTGGAAACTTTTTTTAAAAAACTTTATTTATTGATTTGAGAAAAAGTGTGTATGCTTGAGTGCAGGGAGGGGCAGAGAGGGAGAGAATCTCAAGCAGATTCCACACTGAGCACAGACCCCAAGTGGGATTTGATTTCAAGATGTTGAAATCATGACTTGAGCCAAAACCAAGAGTTGAATGTCTAACCAACTGAGCGACATAGGTACCCCTGGAAGTTGGCTTTTTGTTTCACTTTACCCAAAACTCCGAACCCCTGCACATTGCAGCTGCTCTTCTGAGACAAACCTGCATCAGCCAGAGCATGGCAAGACCTTATATGTTCAGCATAATCCACAAAATTTGTAGTTTTGAAGCCCAGCTGGTACACCTGAGATAAAACACAGGAGCACCATGTCACCCCTGGGTAAAGAGCACAGACACAGACAGGGTGAAGGCAGGGATATGAGAGATGCCAGGGACACATGAAGTGGAATTATTTGCTCTGCAGTAAAAGCAAACTCTCCTCTCCAGAGATACATTAGCTGACATCAAATTCTACCCCCTACCATCAGCACAGACAGATTTTAGTGAGCAGCACAGCATCCACAATAAGGCTTGAGACACTTATACAAATCCTTGCTTTATTCTTGTGTTTTGCAGATGCTTTTTAAAAGGGTAAATGTGCCTGACAGAGAAGCATCAGGCTCCTTTCCCAGAAGACCAGCACAATTCCCCCACTCATACCACATCTACTGCAAAGATTCAGCTCTATGGGAAATGGAATCTAGCTTGTTTTAATAATGAGACTGAAACACACCTAGTTAAAATTTGCCACACCCTGGAAGGTCCAAACACTCCTCACTTCAGGGAAGGGAAACTGCAGAGGACTGACCTGAAGGAATGAACAGCCAAAACACAACAGCTGAATACATACTACGTACACCAGAAACACTTTCTGAAGCACCAGGCCCTGGACAGTATATGACCCCTTCTTAATATAGCCATTACTCTCAGGAGCAGGAAACATAACAGACTTTCCTAACACATGGAAGACAGAGTCTTATACAAAACTCCAAGACTAAAGAATTCATCCCAGAAGAAAGAACAAGAAAGGGGTGCCAGGGATCTAGTCAAAACAGATATAAGTAATATGCATGAGCCAAGATTTAAAACAACAATCATAAGCATACTATCTGGGGTTGAGAGAAGCATAGAAGACACCAGAGAGTCTCTTAGTGCAGAGAAAAAAAAGACCAAAAAAACAGTCAGGCCAAAATAAAAATGTCATAATCTAGATACAAAACTGACTAGATGTAATGACAACAAGAATGAAAGAAGCAGAAGAATGAATAAGTGATATAGAAGGTAAAATTATGGAAAATAATGAAGCTAAAAATAAGACAGAAAGAAAAATATTGGATCATGAATGTAGACTATGGAACTCAGCAAGTCCATAAAGCATAAAACATTTGTATTGTATATGTGCTAGAAGAAGAGAGGGAAAAGGGAACAAAAGGTTTATTTCAGCAAATTATAACTGAAAACTTCCCTAATCTGGGGAAGGAAATGGACAACCAAATGCATGAGGCACAGAAACTCCCATCAAAATTGACAAAAGCAGACTAAGACATATCAGTAAAATTTGCAAGATATAGACATAAGGGAAAAAATCTTAAAAGCAGCAAGGTAAAAGAAATCCCTAACCTACAAGAGAAGACAAAATGATTAGCAGCAGATCTATCCACAGTGTCTTGGCAGACCAGAAGAGAGTTGCATTATATATCAATTGCTAAATGAAAAAATTTGCAGCCCAGAATACTTATCCAGCAAGATTGTCATTTAGAATGGAAGGAGAGATAAAAAGTTTTCCCAAACAATAAAAACTAAAGGAGTTCATGACCACTAGTCCTATGAGAAATATTAAAAAGGACTCTTTCGGTGGAAAAGAAAGACCAAAGGCAACAAAGACTAGAAAGGAACAGAGAAAATCTCCAGAAACAACTTAACAGGTAATATAATGGCACTAAATTAATATCTATCAATAGTCATTTTAAATGTAAATGTCCTAAATTATCAAAAGACAAAGTGTATCAGAATGAATAAAAAACAAGACCAATCTATATGCTGCCTACAAGAGATTCATTTTGCACCTAAAGACACCTGTAGATTAAAACTCAGGGAGTGGAAAACATTTTATCATACTAATGGACATCAAAAGAAAGCATAGTAATCATTCTTATATCAGACAAAGTAGATTTTAAACCAAAAACTGTGACAAAAGATGAGGAAGGGCAGTATATCATAATAAAGGGGTCTATCCAACAAGATTTAATAATTGCAAATATTTATGCCACCAACATGGGAGCACCCAAATACATCAATCAATTAATAACAAAAATAAAGAAACTCATTGATAATAATACAATAATAGTAAGAGACTTTAACATCCCACTTACAGCAATGGACAGATCATTTAAGCAGAAAATCAACAAGGAAATAATGACTTTGAATATTGCACTGGACCAGATGGACTTAACATATATTCAGCGAATTTCATGCTAAAGCAACAGAATACACAATCTTTTCGAGTGCACATAGAAAATTCTCCAGAATAGATCACGCAGTGGGTCACAAATCAGGCCTCAACAAGCACAAGAAGATTGAGATCACACCATGCATGTTTTCAGAGAGCAATACTTTAAAACTTGAACTTAATCACAAGAAAAGATGTGAAGGAGCACAAATACATAGAGGTTAAAGAGCATCCTACTAGAGAATGAATGGGTCAACCAGGAAATTAAAGATAATTAAAAAAAAAAAAAAAAAAAAAAAAAAAAAGATAATTAAAAAAAAATACATGGTAGCAAATGGAAATGATGGTCCAAAACATTTGGGATTCAGTAAAAGCTGTCACAAGATGAAGTACATACAATATAGGCCTACCTCAAGAAGCAAGAAAAGTTTCAAATACACAACCCAAACTTACACCTAAAGGAGTTGAAAAAGAATAGTAAATAAAGCCTAAATCCTTAGGGTTAGTATTTCCCTAAGGAAATATTAAAGATTAGAGCAGGAAAAAAAAGTATAGAAATAAACAACAAAAACAAGTAGAACACATCAATCAAACTAGGAGCTAATTCTTCAAAATGATTAGCAAAATTAATAAACCCTTAGCCAGACTTATCAAAAAGAAAGCAAAAGGACTCAAGTAATAAAATGATGAATGAAAGAGGAGAGATCACAATCAACTCAGAAATACAAATAATTATGAGAAAATTATGAAAAATATATGCCAACAAATCAGACAATCTTGAAGAAATGGATAAATTACTAGAAATATATAAGCTACAAAAACTGAAACATGAGGAAAAAGAAAAAAAATAAAGATTTTATTTATGAGACACAATGAGAAGCAGAGACATAGGCAAAGGGAGAAGCAGGCTCCCTGTGGGGAACCTGATACAGGACTCAATCTCAGGACCGTGGCATTATGACCTGATCAACCAGTGAGCCACACAGGTGTCCCCCAAAAGAAAATTTGAACAGACTTATAATGAAAGAAATTGAATCACTAATCAAAAATCTCCCAACAAACAAAAGTCCAGGGCTCAGTGACTTCCCAGGGGAATTCTACCAAACATTTAAAGAAGAGTTAAAGCTTATTCTTTTCAAACTGTTCCAAAAAATAAGAACAGATGGAAAACTTCGAAACTCCTTCTATGAAGCCAATATTGCCTTGATTCTAAAATGAGACAAAAAAACACTAATACCTCTGATGAACATGGATGGAAAAATTCTCAACAAAATACTAGCAAATTTGAATCCAAAAGTACATTAAAAGAATTATTTACCAAAACCAAGTGAGATTTTTTTTCTATGCTGCAGGCAACGTAATGCACCACATTAATAAAAGAAGGGATAAAAACAATGTGATACTCTCAATAGACACAGAAAAAACATCTGACAAAATAACATCATCCTTTCTTGATAAAAACCCACAAAAAATTAGGGATAGAAGGAACATAACTCAACATCGTAAAGGCCATATACAAATGACCCACAGTTAATATCATCCTCAATGGTGAAAGACAGAGTTTTTCCTTTATAATCATGAACAAGTCAGTGATGTCCACTTTTACCATTGCTATTTAACATAATACCAGAAGTTCTTGCCCTAGCAATTAGACAACAAAAACAAATAAAAAGCATCCAAATAAGCAAGGAAGAAATCAAATTCTCTCTATTCACAGATGATATGAGAGTATATGTAGAATGATTCCACCAAAATATTGCTAGAACTGATAAATTCAGAAAAGTCATAGGATACAAAATCAACACACAGAAATCTGTTGCACTTCAATACACTAATAATGAAGCAACAGAAAGAAAAATCAGGGGCACTTGGGTGACTCAGTGGTTGAAAATCTGCCTTTGGCTCAGGATGTGATCCTGGGATTGAGTCCTGCATTAGGCTCGCCAGAGGGAGCCTATCTCTCCCTCTGTCTGTGTCTCTGCCTCACTATATCTCTCATGAGTAAATAAATAAAAATCATTTAAAAAATGAAAGAAAAATCAAAGAATTAATCCCATTTATGACTGCACCAAAAACCATAAGATAAATAGTAATATACCTAACCAAAGTTTTCTGTACTCTGAAAACTATAGAAAACTTATGAAGGAAACTGAAGAGGACACAAAGAAATGGAAAACCATTCCATGCTTATAGATCAGAAGAACAAATATTGTTAAAATGCCTATGCTACCCAAAGCAATCTGCACATTATGCAATTCCTATCAAAATACCACCAGCATTTTCATATAGCTAGAACAAATAATCCTAAAATGAGTATGAAACCACAAAATATCCCAAACAGCTAAAGCAATCTTGAAGAAGAATGGCAAAGCTGGAGGCATCACAGTTCTGTACTTCAAAGTATAGTGATCAAGAAAATTTGTACAGGCACAAAAACAAACACATAGATGAATGAAACAGAATAGAAAAAACAGAAATGGACGCACAATCATATGATCAACTAATCTTTGGCAAAGCAGGAAAGAATACCAAATGGAAAAAAGACAATCTTTTCAATAAATGGTGTTGGGAAAGCTGGATAGAAACATGTAGAAGAATGAAACTGTACCACTTTCTTACACCATACACAAAATAAATTCAAAATGAATGAAAGATCTAAATGTGAGACAGGAATCCATCAAATTTCTGGAGGAGAACACAGGCAATAACCTCTTTGAGATTCACCCTCTCAACTTCTACTAAACATGTTTCAGGAGGCAAGGGAAACAGAAGGAAAAATGAACGACTGGGACTTCATCAAAATAAAAATTTTCTGCACAGCAAAGGAAACAAAGGCAATCTATGGAAGTGGGTGATGATGTTTGCAAATGACATGTCTGATAATGGGTTAGTATCCAAAATATACAGAGAACTTGTAATACTAAACACCTAAAAAACAAATAATCAAATTAAGAAGTGGGAAAAAGACATGAATAGACATTTTTCCAAAAAAGACATAAAAATGGATAAGAGATACATGAAAAGATGCTCAACATCACTCATTATCAGGGAAATACAAACCCAGGCCACAATGAGATATCACCTCACACCTGTTCAGAACAGCTATAATTAATAACAGAGTAAACAACAGATGTTGGAAAGGGTGTGGGGAAGTAGAACCTCTTACGCTTTTGGCAGGAACGCAAACTGGGCAGCTACTCTAGAAAACAGTATGGAAGTTCCTCAAATAGGTGAAACTAGAACTACCCTATGACTCAGCAATTGCACTACTAGGTATTTACACAGAATACAAAAATATAAATTCAAAGTGGCTCATACACTATGATGTTTATAGCAGTATTATCAACAATAGCCAAATTATGGAAAGAGCGCAAATGTACATCAACTGATGAATGGATAAAGAAGTTTTAATATATATAAACAGTGGAATACTTCCCAGCCATTGAAAAGTATGAAATTTTGCCATTTGCAAGGATGTGGATGGAGTTATAGTGGATTATGGCAGGTGAATATGTCAGAGAAAGACAAATACCATATTGTATTACTCATTAGGTGGAATTTAAGAAACAAAGTAGATAAACTGGGAAAATGGAGGCGAACCATAGAAGACCTGTCTTCTTATGTCTTTTTAAAGTATTCTACCCAATTTGGGGCTCAAAATCATGACCCCAAGATTTAGAGTATCATGCTCTTTTAACTGAGCTAGGTAGGTGCCTCAAGAATGTCTTAAATATAGAGAATATGCTGAGGTTTGATGGAAGGGTGGGGATAGGGAATAGGCTAAATGGATAATGGGTATTAAAGAGGGCACTTGTTGCAGTGAGCCCTGAGTGTTATATATAAGTGATGAATCACTAAATTCCACTCCTGAAACCAATATTACATTATATATTAACTAACTAGAATTTAAATAACAACTTGAAACAACAAAAAGAACTGATACAACTTGACACCCAAAGCACAAATGGTGTAATTCAAAATGCACAGAAGACATGAACAGACTTTTCTGCAGAGAAGAAATGCAGATGGCCAACAGACACACGAAAATATGCTCAATATCATTCATCATCAGGAAAATGCAAATCAAACCGCAATGAGATATCGCTTCACACCTCTCAGAATGGCTATAATAAAAAATCAGAAACAGGATGCCTGGTTGACTCAGAACATATGACTCTTGATCTTAGGGTTGTGAGTTTGAGCCCCATGCTGGGTGTAAGGATCACTTAAAGATACAATCTTTAAATAAATAGATAGATAGATAAATAAATAAATAAATAATCTAAATAAATTAATGAATAAATAAATAAACAACAACAACAAAAGGCCAGAAACAACTAGTAGCATTGGCCAGAATGTGGAAAATGGGGAGCCCTCTTGCACTGTTGGAGCAGACATTGTGGAAAACAGTAAAAATAGAATTACCCTAAGATCCGGAAATCACACTACTAGGCATTTACTGTCCCAAAACACAAAAATACTAATACAAATGGATGCATGCACTTTTACATTTATAGTGACATTACTTACAATATCTATGATATGGAAGCAGCCCAGGTTTCCACCAACAAATGAACAGATAAAGAAGATGCCATAAAAAAATGAAATTTCACCCCTTGCAATGACGAAGATGGAAATATCGAGTATAATGGTAAGTGAAATAAGTCAGTCAGTGAAAGACAAATACCACATTATTTCACTCAGGTGCCATTTAAGAAACAACAAATGATCAAAGTTAAAAGAGAGAGACAAACCAAGAAACAGATTTTTGATTATAGAGAACAAACATGGTGACCAGTGTAGAGGTGGGTAAAATTCATGATAGAGATTAAGGAGAATAGTCGTGATGAACACTAGGTGTTGTATGAAATTATTAACTCACTATATTATAAAACTGAAACTAATATAAAATTCTATGTTAACTACATTGGAATTAAATTTTTAAAATGAAACAATCCTGCTTCAGTAGAATCAAAATGAATAAAATACCTAAGAATAAATTCAATCAAAGTGGTGAAAGGATTATACTCTGAAAACTATAAGACACTGATGAAAGAAATTGAAGACACAGATAAGTGTAAAATATAATATGCTCATGAGTTGCAAGAATTAACATAGTTAAAATGTCCATACTATCCAAAGCAATCTAAGATTCAATGCAATCTCTATAAAAAAATAGAATTTTTATAGAAATAAAACAACTAATCCTCAAATTTGAATGGAATCGCCGAAGACCTTGCATAGTGAAAGGAATTTAAGAAAGAATAAAGTTGAAGGTATCATAATTCTAGATTTCAAGATATACTACACATCTATATTAATAAAAACAATATGGTACTGGCACAAACCATTGACACATAGATCAGTGGAAAAGAATAGAGAGCCCAGGATGACAAAGAAGGAAAGAATGGGGGAAATATATTCTCTTCAATAAACGGTGCTAGGAAAACTGGACAGCTACATGCAAAAGAATGAACCTGGATCACTTTCTTACACTATATACAAAAATAAACTCAAAACGTGTTAAAGATCTGAATGTAGGAACCTGAAACCATAAAACTCCTGAGAGAAAATAGGCAATAATACTCTCAGGCATCAGCCTTAGCAATATTTCTGGTTATGTTCCCCCAATAAAGGAAACAAAACCAAAAATAAAATAGGACTACATCAAAAGTTTTTGCACAGTGAAGGAAAATATCAGTAAAATGAAATGACAACCTACTAAATGGGAGAAGATATTTACAAATTTTATATTTAATAGAAGGTTTATATCCAAAACTTATAAAGAACTCATACAACTAAACATCAGAAAAATAAACAATCCAATTAAAACTAGGCAGAGGAAAAACAATAGACATTTTTCCAATGAAGACCTACAGATGGCCAACAGACATGTGAAAAGATGTTCACTATCAATAATCATGAGAGAAATGTTAACCAAAACAATGATGAAATATCACCTCACACCAGTTGAAATGACTAGTATCAAGAAGACAAAAAATAATAAGTGTTGGCAAGAATGTGGAGAAAAAGAAACCTTCATAGTAAATCTATTCTTAGTATTTATCTGAAGAAAACAAAAACACCGATTTTAAAAATATATATAGGGCAAACCGGTGGCTCAGTGGTTTAGTGCCGCCTTCAGCCCAGGGCCTGATCCTGGAGAATTGGGATGAGTCCCGCATGGAGCCTGCTTCTCCCTCTGTCTGTGTCTCTGCCTCTCTCTCTCTCTCTCTCTCTGTGACTATCATAAATAAAAAAAAAAGAATATTTTCATACTTTGACATACATACTGTTTATAATTTGTAATTTAACTATCTGAACATAATATTGACTTAGTATTTCAGTAGCATTTTGTAATTTTTTTCAACAATAGAGGCAAATGCCTCAGTTAATAACATTGTAATAGTAATATTTCAGAGAAAAACAATCAGCAATTCATAGTCAAATTTAAATAAGGACCTAAAATTTCAATAACACTGTTGATTAATGTGAAGGGTGGCAAAACAGTCAAAAAGGTAGCTGTGAATTGTGTGGAGGGTAGATGAGAACTTTTATGAGATCAGAGGTGTGCAGACTCTTGATCTTATAGTAATCTTACTATTTTTCTTTGTCTTTTTTAAAAATATTTTTATGTATTTATTTAATGAGAGATACAGAGAAAGAGAGAGAGAGAGAGAGGCAGAGACATAGGCAGAGAGAGAAGCAGGCTCCATGCAGGGAACCCAATGTGGGACTCCAAGATCAGGCCCTGGGCTGAAGGCAGTGCTAAACTGCTGAGCCATCAGGGCTGCCCATAATCTTACTATTGACCACAAATAATACAGAGCAAAGTTAGGTAATTTCAGAACTCAGTATATTTCTCAGACACTATTTAGCTTATGTTTCTAAAGTCAAAATACTATTGAGGTCCTTAGCTTCAGGAGTACTAATTTATGCACAGACAGTGATGAAAAAGGGACTCACTTTTATCTGAATCCCTATGATCTCCTTCTATTATGTTTAGAGACATGAAATAATCTGGAAAATTGTTTGGTGGTTTCATTTTGTATGTAAAGATATACTCTTATAGTCTTACAGAAAAAAAAGAGAGGATTCTTAAAACCTGTTTATAAGAATTTCACTTGATTAAAAATCTTTCTTGGTGTATACTTATATTTTTGATGTCTACAAATAATAGAATAAACCTAATCAAGAAGCAGAATTATGAGACATTTGTAAAGATAGTCTGAACCATTCCTACAAAGTTAGAATACTACAATGAATAGAAATTTAAAGACAAGGTGCATTTTCTGAGACAAAGCTTTCCGAAAATGTAACCCAGACTAACAGCAATGAATGACTTACTTAAGTGGCTCAGCATATAAACAATGCAGTTGACAATCTGTTTTAGATTTTATACTCCTAAAAAATCAAGTTTTTAAAATTCCTTTAAAAATGTGAAGCCAAGGAGAAAATGCACACATAATTGTCTAGGATGAAAAATGAGGGCAGCCCCGGTGGCGCAGCAGCTTAGCGCCGCCTGCAGCCCGGGGTGTGATCCTGGAGACCCCAGATCGAGTCCCACGTCAGGCTCCCTGCGTACAGCCTGCTTCTCTCTCTGCCTGTGTCTCTGCCTCTCTTTCGCTCTCTCTGAATAAATAAATAAATAAATCTTTAAAAAAAAAAAAAAAGAAAAATGAAATAGACATGCTCTATCTTTATACTTGACAAATTCCAAAATTCAGAGGGATGGGCCCAGTTGCTTTTCTTAGTATTGTGGCTCACAGAGCTTCTATGGAGAAGCTTCTATGGAGCTTCTCTCCTGGAAAGAAGCAGGATATTTGAAAAGTCTTGGTTCAAATCTCTTTAAAGAACACTTATACGCCAACAAATAGAGATTCCTCTCTCTCTCACTCTCCCTCATTCTCTCTCTCTCTCTCTCTCTCCCTGGTAAGGATGTGAAACACAGATGGGCTTTTACTTTCATTATGTTTCTAAAATATTTTGTCATTTTCTGCAGAACACAGCATGCACTTTTGCCAATGATATCTTCACTCCATTTTAAAGATTTGCTACTTTGAAAAAAATAAAGATTTATTTTGTATCACTTAACTAAAAAAATATATAAAATTGACATTTAAGAAGCAATTTCAACTCAAAAATGAAATCCTAAGATAAAGAGAATTTTGCTTTTACAAACTGTACTATGACACTTTGAAACTTAGATGTGAATGTGGTAGAATTTGATTTCCTTCAGAAAAGTTTCTCTGTTTTTATTGATATGCAACCTCTCTTTCTGATAGAGAGAATTGTGTATCACCAGGAGAGCCTGGTTTTGAACCAGATGCAGTGATAGGGTGGGGCTATTGTGTTGTCTCATTTGTAAAAGGAATGAGAGAGTTCTATACGGTGGGAACCAGTTAAATTGATATTTCATGAAAAGAAGGACAGACTTCTTTGGTGATACTAATGGTGACTCTGCAAATCCATTTCCTATTCTTGGGTGCAAAATTAAACTACATTTAAAGTCTCTCTTGAGGGAAGGTGTCACCATATGACTGAGTTCTTGTTATTGGAAACAAAATGGAAATAATCATGCTTTCTTGTTTTTTAAAAATATGTTATTAGCAAATAATTTACAAATGCAAAAATAGGCAAGGAGTAAAAATAATGATAAATACATATGACACAATGTGAAAAACAAAACATTGTCAATATCTTTAAAATGCATTATACCCCTTCTAATTTTGAGAGAAATGCTATGTTCAATTATATTTATAATTCTCTTGCTTCTCTTTATATTGATAATGATGTATGTATATTAAAACAAAATATTGTGTAGCTTTACATGTTTCAAAATTTTAAATAGATGTAATTATACCTTTTGTAGAATATGTATGTTTAAAATAGTATTTATAAAATTGTTTCATATTGTACATTTGTTTTTAGTGTAATGCAATCATTTATTCTTTTTCTGTCAATGTGCAACTGAGTTCTTTCAATATTTTTTCTATTATATACAGTAATTCAATATTTTATAACAAAGACTAGAATTATTATTTCATGTTTTCAATTATTATTAAGATTGAACATCTTCATATATGATTATGTAATTCACGATTTCTTCTTGAAAATGACTATACATGTTATTGTCACATTTTCTATTACTAAGTCTTTTACTTACTTAAATGAAAGTGTGCTTTGTGGGGTCTCTTAATAAACAGAATTGCTTAATTATAATGTAGTCAAATTTATTAATCATATTTCTTATCCAAGTAGTTTATACTTAGTTTACTGTTTTTTTCTGCAATATTTGAGGCTTTGCCCCCTCCCCCATTTAAATGTTTAGTTTAGGGCACCAGGTGGCTCAGTTGGTTGTGCATCTGCCTGCAGCCTCAGGTCCGGGATAGAGATCCCTGGGTCTGGGATGGAGCCTCATATAGGGCTCTCTGCTCAGGAGGGAGCCTGCTCCTCCCTCTGCCTCTGCTGCTCTCCCTGCTCATGCTCACACTCACTCTCTCAAATAAATAAAAAAATATATTTTAAAAAATAAATGTTTAGTTTACCTGCGAATTGATTTTGCATATGGTGAGAACTAAGAAATCAAATTTATGTTCATTAATATGGTTAATCAGTTATTCTAGTACGACTTAATTTGTTGTCTGTATTTTTCTTCTTATGTCCAATGACACATTTTTCTCCAACAAGATTCATATTTTCATGAGACTCTTTCCGGATTTTGTATTTTTTTTCATTAGTGTCTTTGTGTCTCTCTGGTCATTCCGTACACTCTTAACTTTTATAGTTTTGCAATATCCTTATTATATGTCTTGAAACCTAATATGACAAATCTCCCTATCTTCTCTTCTTTGAGAAAGACTTTCCTATTTCTGGATCTTTTCTCCACATATATATTTTAGAATAAACTTTGTCAGTTTCAAAGAATAAACCATTTTATTTTCATTAGAATTATAAATTAATCCATAGATAAAATTTTGGAAGAATTGGCATCTTCATGAAATCGAATCTGCTCATCTCTGTAGGTGGAACATTACTCAATTTACTTGGTATTTTAACATTTTAAAATACAATTTATCATTTTATTTTACACATCTTTTGTTAGATTGATTTCTAAATAACAAATTTAGGATAGTTATTATTTACTTCTTGATATCTACATGTTTTAACTTTCTTATAATTGGCAAGGAATATTTTAATGGAATTATCAACAGAAAATATCACTGGATCTCTTAATGTTTATAAATATATGCTTGCTTATATAAATTTATAATAAATATGCAAATGTGTTTATATAAACACAAATGTATATGTATGTATCATGTGACACATTCACTGGAGAATCAACAAGATCTGTGCTTTTACATAGAACAATATAATCTTGGTTTTATACAAAAAGCCAAAATGCCTTCTATGTTCATAAATCAGACATTTTCAAGGTGCTACCTATTTCACTTCAGACTTGCTTATGTAGAATATTCTTTTTAAAAGTATTTTACTTATTCATGAGAGACACACAGAGAGGCAGAGAGATAGGCAGAGGGAGAAACAGACTCCCTGCAGGGTGCCCAATGCAGGACTCTATCCTGGGACACTGGGATCATACACTGAGCCAAAGGCAGATGCTTAACCACTGAGTCACCCAGGCATCCTGCTTATATAGAATACTCGGTAGCAAGTCACATCAATATAGTCATCATAAAATTATCAGTAACATTTCAAAAATATAATGTTATTTTTAAGAACAAGTAACATGAGACCTATGTTCTTAATTTTAAGTATAATGTTGTTAATTATGGGTACAATGTTGTAGACCCTAGATCTCTAGAACTTATTCATCTAGCCTAAACATTTATGCATGTTTATTAGCAACTTTTCATTTCCCCTCTCCCAGACCCTGGAAATCAGCATTCTATCCTTTGATTCTATATCTTTGACCATTTTATATATTTCATATTAGGGAATCATGCAGTATTTGTCCTCTGTGACTGGCTAATTTCATGTAGCATAATGTCCTTAAGGAGCATCCATGTTGTCACCATCCATTTTGCAAGGTTTCCTTTATAAAGGCTGAGTAGCATTCTATTGTATACATGCAACACAATTTCCTTATACATTCACCCATCAATGCACATTTAGGTTGTTTCCATTGCTGGCCATTGTGAATAATGAACATGGGGTTGCTAATATCTCTTCTAGATCTTGATTTCATTTCTTTTAGATAAATACCCCTTAGTAAGTTTGATGGGTATATGATGTTTCTATTCTTAATTTCTTCTAAAATCTCCATACTATTTTTTGTAATGGATACACCAATTTGCATTCATATCACAGTGCACCAGAGTTCTAACTTTTCTGCATCTAAACAGTGTTTTTTTTCTTTTTTTCTTTTAAAATAATAGTCATTTTGACAC
Organism: Canis lupus baileyi; assembly: GCF_048164855.1. Taxonomy (NCBI): domain Eukaryota; kingdom Metazoa; phylum Chordata; class Mammalia; order Carnivora; family Canidae; genus Canis; species Canis lupus. Next base: position 4,225,833 of record NC_132842.1, read on the forward strand.
ATGTCAGGTGATATCTTGTGGCTTTGATTTGCATTTCCCTGAAGATCAGTGACATTGAGAAAATTTTCTTAGACCTAACAGCCATTTGTATGTTTTCTTTGAAGAAATATACATTCAAGTCTTTAGCTCATTTTTTTTAAGATTTTATTTATTTATTCATGAGACAGAGAGAGAGAGAGAGGCAGAGACACAGGCAGAGGGAGAAACAGGCTCCAGGCAGGGATCCTGATGTGGGATTCGATCCTGGGTCTCCAGGATCACGCCCTGGGCCGAAAGCAGGCACTAAACCACTGAGCCACCCAGGGATCCCTTTAGCTCATTTTTCAATCAAGCAATTATTTTTTTCTGTTTTTGTTTTTTTGTTATTTTGTTGCAGACATTCCTTCTATATTTTGGAAATTAACCCCTTATCAGATATATGGCTTACAAATACCATTCCCTAGGCTGCTCCTCCTTATGATAATTGCTTTCCTTCCTGTCCAGAGCTTTTGATTTAGTATCACTTCTCTATCCTTGTTACCGTTGCCCAAGCTTTTGTTGTCATGTTCATGATCTCGTCACTAATATAGTCATGAAACTTCCCCATGTTTCCTTCTAGGAGTCCTACAGTTCCAGGTCCTGTGTTCAAGTCTTGAACCTTTTCTGAATTCATTTCTCTGCATGGTTTAAGACAAGAGTCCAATTTACTTTTAGCATATGGACATCCAATTTTCCAGCACATTTTGCTGAAGAAGCCATTCTTTACTCATTGCACATTTCCAAAACGCTTGTTGGAGTTCAGACAACTGTACATGCATGGATTTATTTTTAGGCATTCCACTCTGCTATATTGATCTACATGTCTATCTCCATACCAACACCACACTGTTTCAATCCAATTCAAGTTTTATAATATATTTAGAAATTAAGAAATGTAATACTTCCAGCTTTGTAATTGCCCAAATTGCTTTGACTATTCAAGTTCTTTTTTGATGTCATACAAACTTTTTTTTTATGATAGTCACAGAGAGAGAGAGAGAGAGAGGCAGAGACACAGGCAGAGGGAGAAGCAGGCTGCATGCAACGGGAGCCCAACGTGGGATTCCATCCCGGGTCTCCAGGATCGCGCCCTGGGCCAAAGGCAGGCGCCAAACCGCTGCACCACCCAGGGATCCCCATACAAACTTTTGAATTGTCTTTTCTTTTTAATATTACTTTTATGATAAATTCTATATATTCAAGGTGTAAAACATGATGATTTGATAATACACATCCAGAGGGAAATGATTACTACACTCAAACTAATTACCATATCATCACACATAGTTATCATTTTTTCTGTGAGACAACCTAAAGTCTATTCTCCCAGCAAGTTTCCAGAATTCAATACAGTATTATTAATCATAACATTAGATCTCTAGACTTATCCTACATAACTGCAACTTTGTACTCTTTGATCAACATCTCATTTCTCTCACCTCCCCATATCTAGAAATGATTGTTTTACTCCCTGATTCTATGTATTTGTTCATGTTTTTAAATTCTATGTAAAATAAGACCATATATATTGATTGGAGAGCTCTGCCCATTTACATTTAAAGCAACTTTTAATAGAAAAGATTTAGGCAAGATTGCAGAAAAGTAGGAGTCCTCAACTCACCTAGTCCCACCAACTTACCTAGATAACTTTCAAAACACCTGAACACTTATGAATTCGAACTGAGATGTAAAGAGAGAACAGCCTGAACACTACAGAGAGAAAAGATTTCACTTCTAACAAGGTAGGGAGGCGGAAAAATAAATGAATAACCAAATAAGAATAAAGTGAGGGAGGGGCCCTGATAGAAACCCGGCTAAAGCAAGGTGGCAAAAGCCTCTGGGACAGGAAAGCCCAGTCCTAGAGAGTGGGAACTTTAAAAATCTGTGCCTGGATTTTTCCCAGAGGGAAAAGTGCTTAGCAGGGAAATCAGACAGCATTCCTGGAGGGGTAATGAAGTCTCCAGATTCCCAGAGTCACTAATAGAGGAAGTGCGCCTGAGGGAAAGCGCACCACAAACCGAGGTCCAATCTCGGTAAAGGGCTAGAGCGAGGGAGCCCTGCGGCACTTCGGAGAAGCCAGTCAGTTAGGCAGGACAGCTCCAGATGGAGGTGTCTGTGCCCTGCTGCATCAGGAGTCTCAGGTCCTGGGAATGTGGTTCCAGCAGCACAAGTCCCCAGATCCGAGGGCACCAAGCAGGCAAAGCCGGGGATCCTCCGTTCCCCCTGGAACAGGCAGAAGCAGGAAGGGCCCAGGACAGCAAGAACTCTCCTGCCACTGGACAACCTTCAAGCTGTACAGATTTAGCGCACTTGCCCCGGGACCATCTAGGCCAGTGGAGACTGGGAGACTGCATTAGTTACTAGCTGGGAGCTGACTGCAGAGCTGGATATCTAGCTGCCACCATTGTTGTTTTCCTCCTCGTTTCACCTTGTGCCTGGGGCGGGGGGGAGGGGGGGGGCGGGCAGGGCCACCAGGAAACAAAGGCCTCATGGGGTAAACAGCTCACAATGAGCCCAGCACCTGACAGGGGCAGGGAATCTCCCCTAGGCACACACACCTGATAATCAGCATACCAGACACCTCCCCCAGAAGACCAGCTGGAAGAACAGGAGAAAGGCAAGTTCTTGACCAACCAGGGCTGGAAAGCTCCAAGACTGAAGGAAATAGTATATAGAACTAGAAGGTCCCCCACTTATTTTTAAATTTTTTTTCTTTTTTCCATTATAACTCATTTTTATATCAGACTAAAACTTTCCAATATTATTTCTCTTTTCCCACACTAACTACAATATTTTATCAGCTCTATATTTTTAAGTTTCTCCCTTATTTACTTTCATATTTCTACAATTACATGTCTTAGATATATTTTGCACTTCTGGATTCTGTTCAACACACTCCACTGAATTTTGGGAGATATATGAGATATGGTTTTTTGTTTTGTGTTTTTTGTTTTCTCTACCTCATTTTATTCTACAATGGTAGAAATTAATACCTTCTAAAACATGACCAGCATGCACCCAGAACCAAGTGGAATACTGTGCTGATTCATTCTGTGAGATTATATTCTCTCTTCATTCCCATTCTGCCCCCCTCTTTTATCTCGTTTATGTTTTGGTGATCAATGTTGGGGCTTTCTATAAGTATTGCTGGTTTATATAAATTTGGGACTGAGCATTATCTAACATACAGAACTTAATACACATAGAACCTAAAGGATCACCTTGTAGGATGCCTCATATAGACTACATTCTCCCTCCACTACAACTTCTTCACCATCACTATCTCCCAGTTCCCCCTTTTTTTTTTCTCTTTTTCCTCTTTACTTTTGTGTTTTTCAATTCTTTTTTCTTTTTCATTTTTTTCTTCTTTCAAATTTTTTGCCTTTTATTTATTACTACTTTGTTTTAAAATTTGTTTTTCACTTTAGTGGTCCTTTTGTCTTATTTTGTTCTGATCTTTGTTTTCATTTTCTGATCTCTACCCCATCAGAATCATCTAGGCTGGAATTTACTTATGTTGTGGTTGATATGCTTGACTCAGCCCACACATACAGCCACTATGCACTGAAAAGAATGATTAGAAGGAAGAATTCACCATGAAAAAAAGAAGCAGAAACAGTACCGTCTGCCACAGAGTTACAGAATTTGGATTACAATTCAAGGTCAGAAAGCCCATTCAGAAGCACAATTTTAAAGCTACTGATGGCTCTGGAAAAATGCATAAAAAATTCTAGAGACTTTGTGACTGCAGAATTTAGATCTAATCAGGCCAAAATTAAAAATCAATTAAATGAAATGCAATTCAAACTGGAGGTCCTAAAAGCTAGGATTAATGAGTTGGATGAAAGAGTGAGTTAGATAGAAGACAAGTTGATAGGAAAGAAGCTGATGAGAAAAAAATTTAAGAGATCATGAAGAAAGGTTAAGAAAAATAAATGATAGCCTGAGAAGGAAGAATCTATGTATAATTGGGGTTCCAGAAAACGCCAAGAGGGATGGAGGGACAGAAAATATATTTGAACAAATCATAGCTGAGAACTTCCCTAATTTGGGGAGGGAAACAGGCATTCAGATCCAGGATATATAGAGGTTCCCCCCAATCAATTAAAACCATTCAACACCTCAACATTTAATAGTGAAACTTCCAAATTCCAAAGATAAAGAGAAAATCCATAAAGCAGTGAGAGACAAGACATTCTTAACTTATATGGAGAGAAATATTAGATTAACAGGAGACTCTCCATAGAGACCTGGAAGGCCAGAGGGGTGGCAGGATGTATTCAGGATACTAAAGAACAACTTGCAGCCAAGAATACTTTATCCAGCAAGGCTGTAATTCAGAAGATAAAGAGAGATAAAGAGCTTCCAAAATAGGCAAAAACTGAAAGAATATGTGATCGTCAAACCAGCTCTGTAAGAAATATTAAGAAGACTCTTAAAAAAAAAAGAGGGAGCCCAAAAAATTCCCACAAAAACATGGACTGAATAGGTATTACAATGACACTAAATTCATATCTTTCCATAGTTACTTTGAACATGAATGGACTAAATGGTCTGATCAAAATATGCAGGGTTTCAGACTGGATAAAAAAGCAAGAAGCATCTATGCTGTCTACAAGAGACTCATTTTAGACCTAAGGACACCTCCAGCTTGAAAAAGAAAGGGTGTAAAACCATTTACCATCCAAACGGTCCTTAAAAGAAATTAGTGTAGCATCCTCATATGGGATAAATTTTAATTTATCCCAAAGACTGTAGTAAGAGATGAAGAGGGACACAATATCATACTTAAAGGGTCTATCCAACAAGAGAACCTAACATTCGTGAATATTTATGTCCCTAATGTGGGAGCTGAAAGGTTTATCAATCAATTACTAACCAAAGTAAAGAGATACTTAGATAATAATATACTAATACTAGGAAACTTCAACACGGCACTATGCAATTTAAGATCTTCTAAATACAACATCACCAAAGAAACAAGAGCCTTAAATGATACACTAGACGAATGGATTTCATAGATTATACAGAACTTTTGATTTGAACACAAGTAAAAGTACATTCTTCTCAACTACACATGGAACTTTCTACAGAATAGACCACATGCTGAGTCACAAATCAGGCCTCAACCAATACCAAGAGATTGGAATTGTCCCATGCATATTTTCAGACCACAATGCTTTGAAACTTGAACTCAATCACAAGAAGAAATTGGGAAGACTCAAACACATGGAGGTTAAAGAGCATCCTACTAAAAGATGAATGGTCAACCAGAAAATTAGAGAGGAATTAAAAAGATTCATGGTATCTAATGAAAATGAAGATACAACCATTCACAATCTTTGGAATACAGCAAAAGCAGTCCTAAGAGTGAAATACATCACAATATAAGCCTCCTTCGAAAAATTGGAAAAACAATCACATACACAAGCTAACCTCACACCTAAAGGAACTGGAGAAAGAACAGCCAGCAAAACCTACACCAAGCAAAAGAAGAAAGATAAAAAGATGTGAGGAGAATTTAATGAAATAGAGGCCAGAAGATCTGTAACAAAACCAGGAACTGGTTCTTTGAAAGAATTAACAAAAGAGATAAACCATTAACCAGCCTTATTAAAAACAAAAGAGAAAAGACTCAAATTAATAAAATCATGAATGAAAGAGGAGAGATCACAACCAATACCAAGGAAATAAAAATGATATTAAAACGTATTATAAGCAGCTATATGCAAATAAATTAAGCAAACTATAGGAAATGAATGCATCTTTGGAACATCATAAATTACCAAAACTGGAACAGGAAGAAATAGAAAATTTGAAGAGGCCAATAACCAGGAAGGAAATTGAAGCAGTCATCACAAACCTCCTGCAACACAAAAGTCCAGGGCCAGATGGCTTCTCAGGGGAATTCTATCAAAGGTTTAAAGAAGAAATAATATGTATTCTATTAAAGCTGCTCTGAAGGATAGAAAGGGGTGGAGTATATCCAAACTCTTCTTATGAGGCCAGCATTACCTTCATTCCAAAAGTAGACAAAGACCTCACCAAAAAGGAGAATTGTACACCAATATCTCTGATGAACACAGATGCAAAAATTCTCAACAAGACACTAGCCAATAGGATCCAACTGTATATTAAGAAGATTATTCACCATGACCAAGTGGGATTTATCCCTGGGATGCAGGATTGGTTCAACACTCATAAAGCAATCAACATGATAGATCATATCAACAAAAGAAAAAACAAGAAGCATATGATCCTCTCAATAGATGCAGAGAAGGCATTTGACAAAATACAGCATCCATTCCTGATCAAAATGTAGAGATAGAGGCAACATTCCTCAGCATCTTGAAAGCCATCTATGAAAAGCCTACATCAAATATCATTCTCAATGGGGAAAAACTGAGAGCCTTTCCCCAAATATCAGGAACACAACAGGGATATCCACTTTCACCACTACTATTCAACATAGCACTAGAAGCCCTAGCCTCAGCAATCAGGCAACAAAAAGAAATAAAAGGCATTCAAATTGGCAAAGAAGAAGTCAAATTCTCCCTCTTTGCAGATGACATGATACTGTAACCAGAAAACCCCAAATACTCCACCCCAAGAATGCTAGAACTCACACATAATTTGACAATGTGGCAGGATACAAAATGGAAATCATTGGCAGAATAATTGCCCAAAAATCAATGGCATTCCTAACTGTATGTAATGGCATTACACTAACAATGAGACTGAAGAAAGAGAAATTAAGAAGTCAATCCCATTTACAAGTCCACCCAACATAAGACATGGTGCAATAAACCTAACCAAAGAGGTAAAGGATCTATACCCTAAAGACTACAGAACACTTCTGAAAAAATTGAGGAAGATACAAAGAAATGGAAAAATATTCCATGCTCATGGATTAGAAGAATTCATATTGTGAAAATGTCTATGCTACCCTGGGTGATTTACATGTTCAAGTAATCCTTATCAAAATGCCATGGACTTTCTTCAGAGAAAACCCAACAGAGTTGGAACAAATAATCTAAAGATTTGTGCTGAATCTGAAAAGACCCCAAATAGCCTCAGGAATATTGAAAAAGAAAACCAGAGCCGGAGGCATCAAAATGCTGGATTTCAAACTGTACTACAAAGCTGTGATCATCAAGACAGTGTGGTACTGAAACAAAAACTGACACATAGAGCAATGGAACAGAATAGAGAACCCAGAAAAGGTTCTCACTCTATGGTCAACTAATATTCTACAAAGCCAGAAAGAATATCCACTATAAAATGGATAGCCTCTTCAATAAATGGTGCTGGGAAAATTGCACAGCCACATGCAGAAAAATGAAATTAGACCATTTCTTACACCATACACAACAATAAACTCAAAATGGATGAAAGATCTAAATATGAGATAAGAATCCATCAAAATACTGGAGAACACAGGCAACTCCCTTTTTGAACTTGGCCACAGCAACTTCTTGCAAGATACATCTATGAAGGCAAGGGAAACAAAAGCAAAAATGAATTATTGGGACTTCATCAAGATAAGAAGCTTTTGCACAGCAAAAGATACCGTCAACGAAACTAGAAGACAAGCCACAGAATGAGAGAAGATATTTGTAAATGACGTATCAGATAAAGGTCTAGTATCCAAGATCTATAAAGAACTTCTTAAACTCAACAACAAAGAAACAAACAATCCAATCATGAAATCGGCAGAAGACATGAACAGAAATTTCACCAAAGAAGATCTACACATGGCCAACAAGCACATGAGACAAGGCTCCGAATCACTTGCCATCAGGGAAATACAAATCAGAACCATGCTGAGGTACTACCTCACACCAGTGATAATGGCCAAAATTAAAAAGACATGAAATAAAACATGTTGGAGAGGACATGGAAAAAGGGGAACCGTCTTGCACTGTTGGAGGGAATGTGACCTGGTACAGCCATTCTGGAAAACAGTGTGGAAGTTCCTCAAAGAGTTAAAATAGAGCTACCCTATGACCCAGCAATTGCCCTACTGGGGATTTACCCCAAAGATACAGACGCCATGAAATGGTAGGACACGTGCACCCCAATGTTTACAGCAGCAATGTCCACAATAGCCAAACTGTGGAAGGAGCTTTGGTGTCCATCGAAAGATGAATGGATAAAGAAGATGTCTATATACACAATATAATATTACTCAGCCATTAGAAAGGACGAATACCCAATTTGCCTCGAAGTGGATGGAACTGGAGGGTACTGTGCTAAGTGAAGTAAGTCTATCTGAAAAGGACAATCATTATATGGTTTCACTCATATGGGGAATATAAAAAAACAGTGAAGGGATTATAGGGAAAAGGAGAGAAAATGAGTGGGAAAAAATAGAGAGGGTGACAAAACATGTGAGACTCCTAACTCTGGTAAATGAACAAGGGGTAGTGGAAAGGGAGGCAGGGTGGGGGATCCGGTGACTGGTTTATGGGCACTAAGGTGGGCACTTGATGGGATGAGGACTAGGCGTCATACTATATGTTGGGAAATTGAACTTCATTAAAAGAGTATATATTTTAAAAAGAAAAAAAAAACCGAAAAGATTTACTTTTGCCATTTGTTAATTACATTCTGTTACCTTTTTAATTATTTTATCTATCTTTTCCTTCCTTGATGTCGTTGTGTTTTGCTAAATTTTTATATGAATGTTTTGAAATATTTCTTTTTCTTTTGTGTAACTTGTTTAGGTGTTTTCATTGTGTTTATCATAAGCTTCTTATAGCATTCCATTTTAAGCTGCTAACAACTTAAGTTCAATCACATACAAAAACTTAACACTTTTAATACTCCCTCCTCCACATTTTGTTATTATTACAATTTTGAAATCTTCATGTTGTGCATCCATTATATTTTTGTTCTAGTTATTTTTTTAACTTTTGTCTTTTAACTTCTAGAATTAAAAGTGATTTACACACCATTACAGTATTATAGTATTTTGTCTTAATACATTTATCTTTATCAACAAGTTTCATTCTTATACTATCATGCTGTGTGGTTGTTTTTGTTTGTTTTTTTCTTTTGTTTTTGTTTTACTATTCTTTTGTTACCGTTAGCATTTCTTGTAAAACAGTCTAGTGGCTATAAACTCTTTCAGCTTTTGTTTGTGTGAGTCTTTATCTCTCCATTTATAAAGCATAGTTTTTCCGGATATAGTATTCTTGGTTGGCAAGTTGTTTCCTTCTAAACTTTAAAAATATAATCCTGCACTCTTGTGGCTTGCAAATTTTCTGCTGAAAATCGATTGAAAGTCTAAAGAGAGCCCCTGTATGTGACAAGTTGCATTACTTGCAGTTACTTTGCTTTTGCTGTCTTCAGTATTCTTTCTATGACTTCTGGCTATTTGATTATATTGTGTCTTATGGGTATGTTTGGGTTCATCTTAATTGATGTGTTCTGGGAATCGTGGATCTAGATGTCCACATTTTCTTCCCCAGATTCATGGAGATTTTAATCCATTATTTTCTTGAACCAACTTTCTGGTTCTTTTTCTCTGGTTCTTTTCTTAACAGGAAAAGGTTTTTCCTGTTGGGATGCTGAAACTCCCATAATATGTATATTCTTTTTAATGATGTCCCACAAATCCTTTAGTCTTTCTTTACTGTGTTTTTATTCTTTTTTTTTTTTTTTTTTTTTTTTTTTTTTTTTTTTTTTTTTTTTTTTTACTTTTTGCTTCCCTGACTGAACTATTTCCAATGACTTATCATCTGAATTTCTCCACCCTTTCTTTTCATTTCAGGTATTATGTTTTTCAGTTCTTTGATTTCTATTTCATACATTTCAATATTTTTATCTCTATTAAAATTCTCAGTTTGCTTATGCATTTGAGAGAGAGAGAGAGAGACCATGAGTGTGATGGGAAGAGGGAGAGGGAGAAGGAGAATCTCAAGTGGACTCCATACTGATCATGGACCCCAATGCAGGGCTCAATCCCAGGACCATGAGATCATGACCTGAACCAAAACCAAGAGTCAGATATTTAATTGACTGCACCACCCAGGCACCTTGTTGTTCATGCTTCATTTTCTTGAACTTGTTGAGTTTATCATTGCCGATTATTTTGAATTCTCTGCCAAGTGAATCATAACCATGTAATTCTGTTTCATTAGTACCAATTTCTGGAGATTTACCTTGTTTTTTTTTTTTTTGGAACATATTTACTCATTTCTTTATTTTCCTTGGCTTTCTGTGTTGGTTTCTGTGCAATAAACATAGCAGGCACATCTCTTATTCACAGACTATTTCTTACCTTTCCATGGGAAAAGCTAAAAGCTAAGAGTTCTTTTCTAAACTATAGAATACTGTGCTAGCATTAGGGATTCTGGCAAGAGTGTGTCTCATATCTCCCTACTGGCTTCAGTGGGTTGGTTTTCATGTTTGCCTATAGTACTAGAGCCTTTCAATTAGGTTTTGAATTTATCACAGAATTTGGCCATGAATTGTTGCTGAATCAATGTATTAATTTGGGAAAAGAGAGTTCAGGGCTTCCTTTGCCACCATCTTTCTTGCTGATACCATTCTTATTTTCTCTACTTTGTTTTATTCAAGTATCTTAAATATCATAAAATAAAAATGTACGAACCAATTATATTAACATTCTATGAACAGTTATCATTGACTTGATTAAAAATAAAATGTTAGCAAAATGTTTTAATATTAAATAAAGAAAATATGATATAAATGTTACATTTATCTTAAATTATAAAAATTCTATCAGCTTAATTTGTACATATGAACTTATATATATTCATTTTTAATTGTTACATTCATAGTACAGTCACTCCATGTACTAAACTACTTTAACTTACTTGTCATATACCTATAAACATTTTCTACACCTCTTTTAAAATTTTTATTTACAATCATTACATATCATCCTGTCAAACATTTCAATTATTTTAAATGGAGTATCTGGGCTTCAATATGAACCATTCCATGATAGATGGAAACTACAGATTCCAATTCAAGATATGTTCTAATCCAATTTTTAAAAATTTCTTATTGTGTAAACATTTTATTTTTTGAAGATTTTATTTATTTATTCATGAGAAACACAGAGAAAGAGATAGAGAGGCAAAGACATAGGCAGAGGGAGAAGAAGGCTCCCTGCAGGGAAGCCTGCAGGGAGCCTGATGTGGGACTTGATCCCAGGACCCCAGGATCACGCCCTGGGCCAAAGGCAGACGCTAAACTGCTAAGCCACCCAGGCATCCCTGTGCAAACATTTTAAAGTAGAAACATTTATGTCCAACTATTCAAAGTTTCTTTTTAAAAAATTTTTTCATTACAAAAATTCTAGAAAAATGCTGTTTTGGGCTATTTCATTCATAAAGAGAGATAATCTTAGCCATGCATGAAATCAGAAGTTATATAGTACTTTTAGGCTCTAGAAAAAAACACAAAGCCATGTAAAACAGTATGTCTGATGCTGCTTTACCCTTAATGCTTATTATCTGCTTACAGATTCTAAATACTGCAGTTGTTTGTTTGTTTGTTTGTTTTCCTGTACTTACCAGTGTGTTTTTTACACAAAAGAAAGTGAACTGTGACTCTTGATGCATTGAGATCTCATACAAGCAAAAACTGTAGAAGACTACTTGAACACTTAACTTTTCAAGGAATGTTACCTAGCTTCACTTCTCTCCTCCTATTGTGGTAAATGTTCTCACAATGGAGAGACATTTCATTTTTGTGGTTTAGAAAGAAATCAAATCTAGAAACATAACCTCTTCAAAGAGAATAAAGTCACATTTTCAACATGAAATTTGATTTTATTTTAACCACATATTATGGTATCATACTGTATTTATGAAAGTCTAAGAAAGGCCAAAAATAATATTCAATTCCCACATTTCCAAATACAACTCAGCATGTTGTTCTCACCCTCCCTTACCTTAGGCATTTACATCTTACTACTACAGTGCACAATAAGCAAAGGAGTGTGCTTTACCAGAAATCATCATATGTTTTCTCCTTCTACTTCCTAAATTATAATCCAGATCATGAAATAAAAATCTGAGGATTTTCATTAATCAGTGATGATTGCTTGTCATTTATCTTCTATATCCTTGCACTATGGTGAATCATTTCACCAGCTGTTATAGTCTTACTCACCGTCTACCTACTCCTGGCCTGGAAAACAGATCAGCTCTAGATGAGCAAGTGGTATAGTTGGACCCCTGCAAGGATGTTGAATGCCATGGAGGTTTCAAAGTAATTCCACTTTCATATGGTGATTCATTCTGGTTTTACAGCTACATAATTTCAGTCCCAATAAACCAAAGAAAAATAACTCCAAGCAGAATAAAAATGATAGAAATGGACAAGATGTTAAAAACTTGTAGCAGGGATCCCTGGGTGGCGCAGCGGTTTAGCGCCTGCCTTTGGCCCAGGGCGCGATCCTGGAGACCCAGGATCGAATCCCACATCGGGCTCCCGGTGCATGGAGCCTGCTCCTCCCTCTGCCTGTGTCTCTGCCTCTCTCTCTCTCTGTGTGTGACTATCATAAATAAATAAAAATTAAAAAAAAAACTTGAAGCATACTTGCCTCCTGTTTTCTTGAAGGACACATTTTGTCAATGTGATCTATAATATAAAAATAAAACATATTCTAATACATAATTGTATCAGTACATTCATATTTTCCCTTTAGTTCTTAAGAAGCAAATTGATTGGACACTATGCAAAGTTTCTTATATGTGCCTAGAAAGCTGAAAAAGAATCTGTGGTTCATTAGCCTTTAAAACTTAGATGTCTGTTTAACATGTCAATATCTATAACCTTTTGAAGAGAAACAAGTTAGCCTTGACTGACATCTGTCTAAGACACTAGCTGCTTTATAAATTATGTGTTATTCAAAATAGCATATTGGATTATATTTCTCAAAAAGCATGGCATTCTTGAAAATGAATGTGTGTTATGGTATTAAATGGACCGAACAGCACATTCACAATTGTTTTGCCAGTGATCAGAGAAAAAATATAAGGCAACAAAAGAATCATCAGAGCATACAGAAGTGAATTGTTCATCAGTAAAATGTTATCTGGCCTCTAGGCTTCTGCTCATCTTCCCCTTATGGCATATACTCAACGAACAGAGTGAACCTTTGAATAAAGTCCAGAGAAAACCTTATTTTTTTAAAGATTTTAAAATTTTATTTATTAGAAGGAGAGAGCATGGGCAGGAGGAGGGGAGAGAAGAAGTAGACTTTGCAGAGCAGGGAGCCCGATGCAGAGCTCAATCCCAGAACCCCAAGGTCATGACCTGAGCTGAAAGTTAATGCTTAACTGACTGAGCTACCCAGGCGCTCCAGTGAAAATCTTAAATCATTTGTGCACTTTGTTATATTTTTCTACATCATTACCAGTACAGCATAAGTTTTGTATTGGGAGCAAAAGAATATAATACCTTTATATACTGGTGAGCCAAAAAGTAGTCTTGTCCTGGTAAGCTTAGAAATAACTAACCCAGCTATGGAATTAAAATCTCCGGTATAAGTAAGCATGGATAAATTCTCAGCTTGTTGCATGGAGAATTCCACTTGAGGTGGGCAAAGAATATGATTCAGACTAAATTGTCTAGGAAATAAGATGGCTATTTTACAAGTGTTTATATAAATTTACCTCCCATTTTCCTTTGTTTCTTAAGGGCCATGTTTCTTTTGCTTCTATATATTAATGTCCATTTACAGATACATAAGTATTCTATCACCTTCTCACATAAGAGTTTTTTACATATTTGTTTCTCTCAAAGTAGTAGTAATACAAGATATGTCTTGTATTTGTATAACTCCAATAGTTTTCAAATATATGATTAATCATATACAATTGGGATTTCAATATAAGACGCTACAATGATTTCACTAGAAGATAAATAATATGGACTTTCTGAATACATTTGCAACATTATATTATTATAAAAGCAATAAAATAAAAATAAAAACACAAGTATTTTAAATATATGATCTATATTTAATCTTTAACATCAAGCAAAAATGTTATGAGGCACGGTCTTAATTTTACTTTCTTTTTTTTCCCCATTCATTTTTTTAAATAATAAATTTAGTTTTTATTGGTGTTCAATTTGCCAACATACAGAATAACACCCAGTGCTATTTCCATCAAGCGCCCCCCTCAGTGCCCGACACCAAGTCACCCCCACCCCCCGCCCTCCTCCCCTTCCACCACTCCTAGTTCGTTTTCCAGAGTTAGGAGTCTTTATGTTCTGCTCCCTTTCTGATATTTCCCACACATTTCTTCTCCCTTCCCTTCTATTCCCTTTCATTATTATTCATATTCCCAAAATGAATGAGAACATATACTGTTTGTCCTTCTCCGATTGACTTACTTCACTCAGCATAATATCCTCCAGTACCATCCACGTCGAAGCAAATGGTGGGTATTTGTCATTTCTAATGGCTGAGTAATATTCCATTGTATACATAGACCACATCTTCTTTATCCATTCATCTTTCGATGGACACCGAGGCTCCTTCCACAGTTTGGCTATTGTGGACATTGCTGCTAGAAACATTGGGGTACAGGTGTCTCGACGTTTCATTGCATCTGAATCTTTGGGATAAATCCCCAGCAGTGCAATTGCTGGGTCGTAGAGCAGGCCTATTTTTAACTCTTTGAGGAACCTCCACACAGTTTTCCAGAGTGGCTGCACCAGTTCACATTCCCACCAACAGTGCAAGAGGGTTCCCTTTTCTCCACATCCTCTCCAACATTTGTGGTTTCCTGCCTTGTTAATTTCCCCATTCTCACTGGTGTGAGGTGGTATCTCATTGTGGTTTTGATTTGTATTACCCTGATGGCAAGTGATGCAGAGCATTTTCTCATGTGCTTGTTGGCCATGTCTATGTTTTCCTCTGTGAGATTTCTCTTCATGTCTTTTGCCCATTTCATGATTGGATTGTTTATTTCTTTGCTGTTGAGTTTAATAAGTTCTTTATAGATCTTGGAAACTAGTCCTTTATCTGATACATCATTTGCAAATATCTTCTCCCATTCTGTAGGTTGTCTTTTAGTTTTGTTGACTGTATCCCTTGCTGTGCAAAAGCTTCTTATCTTGATGAAGTCCCATAGTTCATTTTTGCTTTTGTTTCTTTTGCCTTCATGGATGGATCTTGCAAGAAGTAGGTGTGGCCAACTTCAAAAAGGGTGTTGCCTGCGTTCTCCTCTGGGATTTTGATGGAATCTTGTCTCACATTTAGATCTTTCATCCATTTTGAGTTTATCTTTGTGTATGGTGCAAGGGAGTGGTCTAGTTTCATTCTTCTGCATGTGGATGTCCAATTTTCCCAGCACCATTTATTGAAGAGACTGTCTTTCTTCCAGTGGATAGTCTTTCCTCCTTTGTTGAATATTAGTTGACCATAAAGTTGAGGGTCCACTTCTGGATTCTCTATTCTGTTCCATTGATCGATGTGTCTGTTTTTGTGCCAGTACCACACTGTCTAGACGACCACAGCTTTCTAGTACAACCTGAAATCTGGCATTGTGATACCCCCAGCTATGGTTTTCTTTTTTAAAATTCCCCTGGCTATTCAGGGTCTTTTCTGATTCCATGCAAATCATAAAATAATTTGTTCTAACTCTCTGAAGAAAGTCCATGGTATTTTGATAGGGATTGCATTGAACGTGAAAATTGCCCTGGGTAACATTGTAACAATATTAATTCTGCCAATCCATGAGCATGGAATATTTTTCCATCTCTTTGGGTCTTCCTCAATTTCTCCCAGAAGTCTTCTATAGTTTTTAGGGTATAGATCCTTTAACTCTTTGGTGAGGTTCATTCCTAGGTATATTATGCTTTTGGGTGCAATTGTAAATGGGATTGACTCCTTAATTTCTCTTTCTTCAGTCTCATTGTTAGTGTATAGAAATGCCACTGACTTCTGGGCATTGATTTTATATGCTGCCACACTGCCAAATTGCTGTATGAGTTCTAGCAATGTTGGGGTGGAGGCTTTTGGGTTTTCTATGTAGAGTATCATGTCATCTGCGAGGAGGGAGAGTTTGACTTCTTTGCCAATTTGAATGCTTTTAATGTCTTTTTGTTATCTGATTGCTGAGGCTAGGACTTCCAGTACTATGTTGAATAGCAGTGGTGAGAGTGGACATCCCTGTCTTGTTCCTGATCTTAGGGGAAAGGCTCCCAGTGCTTCCCCATTGAGGATGATGTTTACTGTGGGCTTTTCGTAGATGACTTTTAAGATGTTAAGGAATGTTCCCTCTATCCCGACACTCTGAACAGTTTTGATCAGGAATGGATGCTGTATTTTGTCAAATGCTTTCTCTGCATCTAATGAGAGGATCAAATGGTTCTTGGTTTTTCTCTTGCTGATATGATGAAACACATTGATTGTTTTACAAGTGTTGAACCAGCCTTGTGTCCCGGGGATAAATCCTACTTGGTCATGGTGAATAATTTTCTTAATGTATTGTTGAATCCTATTGGCTAGTATCTTGTTGAGAATTTTTGCATCTGGGTTCATCAGGGATATTAGTCTATAATTCTCCTTTTCGGTGGGGTCTTTGTCTGTTTTTGGAATTAAGGTGATGCTGGCCTCATAGAACGAATTTGGAAGTACTCCATCTCTTTCTATCTTTCCAAACAGCTTTAGGAGAATAGGTATGGTTTCTTCTTTAAACGTTTGATAGAATTCCCCAGGAAAGCCATCTGGCCCTGGACTTTTGTGTCTTGGGAGGTTTTTTATGACTGCTTCAATCTCCTCCCTGGTTATTGGCCTGTTCAGGTTTTCTATTTCTTCCAGTAGTAGTTTTGGTAGTTTGTGGCTCTCCAGAAATGCGTCCATTTCTTCTAGATTGCTTAATTTATTGGCGTATAGCTGTTCATAATATGTTTTTAAAATCGTTCGTATTTCCTTCGTGTTGATAGTGATCTCTCCTTTCTCATTCATGGTTTTATTAATTTGAGTCTTCCCTCTCTTCTTTTTATTAAGGCTGGCTAATGGTTTATCTATCTTATTAATTCTTTCAAAGAACCAACTCCTTGTTTTGTTGATCTGTTCCACAGTTCTTCTGGTCTCGATTTTGTTGAGTTCTGCTCGAATCTTTAACTCTCTTCTTCTCCTGGGGGCAGGATCTACTTGCTGTTTTTTCTCTAGCTCCTTTAGGTGTAAGGTTAGCTTTTGTATTTGAGTTCTTTCCAGTTTTTGGATGGATGCTTGTATTGCAAAGTATTTCCCCCTCAGGACTGCTTTTGCTGCTTCCCAAAGATTTTGATCAGTTGTATCTTCATTCTCATTAATTTCCATGAATCTTTTTAATTCTTCCTTAATTTCCTGGTTGACTCTTTCATCTTTTAGCAGGATGGTCCTTAACCTCCACGTATCTGAAGTCCTTCCAAACCTCTTGTTGTGATTTAGTTCTAATTTCAAGGCATTATGGTCTGAGAATATGCAGGGGACGATCCCAATCTTTTGGTATTGGTTCAGACCCGATTTGTGACCCAGTATGTGGTCTACTGGAGAAAGTTCCATGTGCACTTGAGAAGAATGTGTATTCAGTTGAGTTTGGATGTAAAGTTCTGTAGATATCTGTGAAATCCATCTAATCCAGTGTATCATTTAAAGCTCTTGTTTCTTTGGAGATGTTGTATTTAGAAGCCCTATCGAGTGTAGAAAGCGCTAGATTGAAGTCACCAAGTATAAGTGTATTATTATCTAAGTATGCCTTAACTTTGGTTATTAATTGATTGATATATTTGGCAGGTCCCACATTCGAGGCATATATATTGAGGATTGTTAAGTCCTCTTGTTGGCTAGATCCTTTAAGTATGATATAGTGTCCCTCTTCATCTCTCACTACAGTCTTCGAGGTAAATTTTAGATTATCTGATATGAGGATGGCTACCCCTGCTTTCTTTTGAGGACCATTTGAATGGTAAATGGTTCTCCAACCTTTAATTTTCAGGCTGTAGGTGTCCTTCTGTCTAAAATGAGTCTCTTGTAGACAGCAAATAGATGGGTCCTGCTTTTTTATCCACTCTGACACCCTGAACCTTTTAATGGGGTCATTAAGCCCGTTCACATTCAGAGTTACTATTGAAAGATTTGATTTTAGTGTCATCATGATATTTATTCAGTCCTTGTTTTTGTGGATTGTTCCACTGGACTTTTTCTTAAAGGGGAATTTTAAGAGTCCCCCTTAAAATTTCTTGCAGAGCTGGTTTGGAGGTCACATATTCTTTCAGCTCCTGCCTGTCTTGGAAGCTTTTTATCTCTCCTTCGATTCTGAATGAGAGCCTTGCTGGATAAAGTATCTTGGTTGCATGTTTTTCTCATTTAGGACCCTGAATATATCCTGCCAGCCCTTTCTGGCCTGCCAGGTCTCTATGGAGAGGTCAGCTGTTACCCTAATATTCCTCCCCATAAAAGTCAGGGATTTCTTGTCTCTTGCTGCTTTAAGGATCTTCTCTTTCCTCTGGAATTTGCAAGCTTAACTATTAAATGTAGAGGTGTTGAACAGTTTTTATTGATTTTAGGGGTGGGAATCTCTCTATCTCCTGGATCTGAATGCCTGTTTCCCTTCCCAGATTAGGAAAGTTTTAAGCTATGAGTTGTTTAAATACATATTCTGGACATCTGTCCCTTTCGGCGTCCTCGGGAACCCCAATTAAACGTAGGTTTTTCTCCCTCAGGCTGTCGTTTATTTCCGTTAATCTATCCTCATGGTCTTTTAATTGTTTGTCTCTTTTTTCCTCAGTTTGCCTCTTTGCCACCAGCTTGTCTTCTATGTCACTCACTCTTTCTTCCACCTCGTTAACCCTCGTCGTTAGGACTTCTAGTTTGGATTGCATCTCATTCAATTGATTTTTAATTTCTGCCTGATTAGATCTAAATTCTGCAGTCATGAAGTCTCTTGAGTCCTTTATGCTTTTTTCTAGAGCCACCAGTAGCTATATAATCGTGCTTCTGAATTGGCTTTCTGACATTGAATTGTAATCCAGATTTTGTAACTCTGTGGGAGAGAGGACTGTTTCTGATTCTTTCTTTCGAGGTGAGGTTTTCCTTCTAGTCATTTTGCTTTTCCCAAAACAAGTTGTTTTGGGAAAAGGAGAAAAAGAGAGGAGAGAAAGAAGGAAAGAAAAGAGAAAAAGAAAAAGAAAGAAGGAAGAAAAAAGAAAAAAGAGAAGAAAAAGAGAAAGAAATATAAAGAATGGAAAAAAGGGGTGTGGGGAAGCCATCAGAAATAAAAAGAAAAAACAAAAACAAAAACCGCGGGGGAGTATCCTCTGAATCTGTATACTTTAAGTCCCTTGACTTCCCCTGGATCTTGTCCGTCTAGCTGGTCTTCTGGTGGAGGGGCCTGTTGTGCTGACATTCAGGTGTTAGTACTTGGGGGAGCTGCTCTGCCCCCTGCCTGGTGCAGGGCTCAGTGGGGGTTGTTTACCCCGTGAGGCCCCCGGAGGAACAACCGCAGTGGCGGCGGCCAGCTCTGGAGCCCTGGAGGCAGCTCCTGCAGTATCTCCAGAGCTCTCCGTCTGCAGGGCCTGGAGGCTCCAGGGCGGGGCCGCTGATCTGCTCAGCTCGCGGCAGGAGCGTCCATGCGGTCCTGGGCCCTCCCGGCCTCTGCCTGTCCCGGGGGGAGGCCGGATCCTGGGCTGTGTCCCGGCGCCCTGTGCTCCGGGACCTGCGCTGGTGGATTCGCGCTCCTGCCCTGCAGCCCTTCCGCGGAGCCGCTGCCCGAGCCCCCGGAGCTGCTCCCGCCCCGCAGCCCCCTCCACGGAGCCGCCCCCGAGCCCCCCCAGCTGCTCCCGCCCCGCAGCCCCCTCCGCGGAGCCACCCCCGAGCCCCCCCAGCTGCTCCCGCCCCGCAGCCCCCTCCCCGGAGCCGCCCCCGAGCCCCCCCGAGCTGCTCCCGCCCCGCAGCCCCCTCCCCGGAGCCGCCCCCGAGCCCCCCCGAGCTGCTCCCGCCCCGCAGCCCCCTCCGCGGAGCCGCCCCCCCGCCCCCCCCGAGCTGCTCCGGGTACCGCAGCCCGTGCTGCAGCCCTTAGGGAGCTCGGCGCACTCTCCCGGGGCGCAGGTGTCTGTTAGTGTCCCCGGGAGCCCGAGGGCATCTCCGCCCTCCTGGGTCCTGCTCCAACTCCCTGCGAGCCCCTTTTTGCCCGGGAAGGTCGGTGCAGCTCCTGCTTATCCGGGACGGGGCTCTCCTGTCCTGGGGACACTCGCCCCGGCCTCAGCCCGGCTCCTCGCGGGCCCCTCCCCCTTGGAGGCCTTTTGTTTCTTTATTTCTTTTTCCCCGTCTTCCTACCTGGATAGAAGCGCGAACTCTTCTCACTGTAGCGTTCCAGCTGTTCTCTCTTTAAATCCCAGGCCGAATTCGTAGATTTTCAGGATGATTTGAAGGTTATCTAGGTAATTTGGTGGGGACAGGTGACTTGGGGACCCCACTCTTCCCCCATCTTGCCCCTTCTTAATTTTACTTTCAATTAAACTTGTGTGACCTTGTTAAGGCACTGAACCTCACTAACCTCATCTGCCTTATACACACTGATAACAGTGTGTACTTCATGGGATTGTAGTGAGGATTGATAATATAATGAACCCAGAAACAACTGCGTGTAGTAGATTCCTAATCAATGCACAGAAATTTCTAATTTACAAAAATATCTAAAAAATATGTATATTAAGAAAAAATAAAGTAAAAAGATAAAGAAAAGAAATGATTCACAAACACCACTTTCCTAAAGCAATGCTCTATGAATCAACATATCAGATGATTCTGGTTAATTTACTCAATCATTGTATTTAGTGTCTGCCCATTTTAAAATTCATTTAAACCCAGAACCACTTTAAAAAAAATTTTTCCCTCAGTAAGCAACTCTATAACTCTTCCCCCTAAAAGGCTGGTATTTCATTTGTTTACATAGGAAGAGCTTCAAGACTATTACAGTGTTTATAAAAGGCTGAGTTTCCTTTTGGTTGCTATACTGACAACATAATGCGTGCA
This sequence comes from Canis lupus baileyi, assembly GCF_048164855.1. NCBI lineage: Eukaryota > Metazoa > Chordata > Mammalia > Carnivora > Canidae > Canis > Canis lupus. The sequence continues at coordinate 4,246,867 of NC_132842.1, forward strand.
ATTTTTTTTAGATTTTTTTTTTCATTTCCACAAATTTTCCTTTTCCAAATCTAAATATGAATTTGGTTCTTGTTTATCTTTCAGTGTTTTTCTATGAAGAAAAAAAGAGAGATCACTATATAAGGAGGATGTTTATGAATTACAGCACTGTCAAGGAGCGATTGAAAACCTCTCTTTTTCTTTTCCATTTAATATGACCTATATTCCTGCAATACTATGGGGAGAACAGAGGATAAAGGCAAAAGAAAGTATTTTTAAAAGACTGCATAAATTTTTAGTGTTTAAGTTGAGCCATATCTTATTCTGGAAGACTTACATAAAAGGATTTTTCTTTGTCTCCAGCAACTCATTCACCTGCCTAATAGCACAGGGAAGGTAAAATCTCTCCCTCAAAACTTGGTTTGGGGGACACCTGGGTGGCTCAATGGTTGAGCATCTGCCTTTGGCTCAGGTCGTGATTTCAGGTCCTGGAACTGAGTCCCACATTGGGCTCCCCTCAGGGAGCTTGCTTCTCTCCTTCTCTGTCTATGGCTTGCCTCTGTGTGTGTGTGTGTGTGTGTGTGTGTGTGTGTGTGTGATATGAATAAATAAATAAAATCTTAAAAAACAAAACCAAAAAATCCTTGGTTTGGTTTCTCTAAACCTATCATATTTTTCTTATTAATTTGTGGTGTGTACAATATGATAACTATTGCAATGGAGATAAAACCAATAAAACTACATCACAGGGCACATGGGTGTCTCAGTTGAGCATCTATCTTCTGCTTAGGTTATGATCTCGGAGTCCCAAGATTAACCTCTGCATCGAGCTCCCTGCTCGGGGGGGAGTCTGCTACTCCTTCAGCCCCTTATCCTGCTTGTGCTCTCTCTCTCTCTCTCTCCCTCTCAAATAAATAAATAAAAGGCTTAAAAAATAAAATAAAATCTACATCACAAAACTAAGTTAAAATGTAGGCATAAGGAATGTAATGAATGACATTGTATTAGCAATATAAAAGGACAGAAGGTAGCTACACTTGTGGTAAACATAGTATAATGTATAAACTTCTCAAATCACTAATTCCTACACCTGAAACTAATGTAGCATTGTGTGTCAATTATACTCAAACAATAAATATATTTAGAAAAAAATTATCACCTTATATTCCATTATAGTTATATTAATACTGGTTTGAGACCACATCTCAAAATTGCTATAAACATTACCTCTATGTAGGATTTCTCCATCTCCTAAATGAATCAAAGATCAAAGAGATTTCCACCACCTAAATGTGGGAGTTCAGCTCTACTTCATAGCCACAGGGAGACACAGATCTACAACTCGAATTTATTATACAGTAAAATGATGTTGCTATTGAAAGGGCATTATGCCCATTTTGACCCATTTCATTCTTTCAACAAATATCATTAATTGATTTTATGTTCCAAGTGCTGTTGCAGATGCTGGAAATACAGTAGCTAGAAAAACAAAGGTGTTTGCTTTTATAAACTTCACATTTCAATGACAATAATAATTATTTAATGTCAGATATTATAAAGTATATACACACTTTCCAATGAAGAAAAAAATAATATTTTCCCAAAGTTACAAATGAGCAAAGTGAAACACAAACAGATTAAATAATTTGCCCAATTTTCCAAAGTTAGTAAGGGGTTGATTTGAACTCACATAATCTAGTTCTAGAATGAATGATTATAGCCATTATATTATGATGTTTTGCTACTTTATCAATTCTGTTCAAAATTTTCCTTTGAACCCAATTATTAAGGGGAGGGAACTACCATCCTGGGTCTTCAATAGGAAGCAAGCCTTTTCCCTAAAGGCCAAGGAAGGCCAAAAGCAAGCAGATGTCCGGGGTTACATCACTTAGTACCCACTTCTACAGGCACCAGCCCCACCAGGGCCAGTGGGTCTGGATTGGTTTGAGCATCCATACATTGTGTCTGTTTTCCTCCTAGATGATCCACATAGGCTTTACCTTCTAACTTTTTAAGCAGAATTAACTTTGGAGAATAAAATATTCATCACAGTACTTAATGCCAATATCCCTGCTATTCTAGGAGGCCTCAATCTACATGGACAGCACAACCTCTCAATTTCTAAATGGTAAGCTATCTTTAGTGTCTCATGAGTACTTTACTTTCTTATGGATTAAGAAATGACTTTCTTTAATTTTCTCTATAAAAACAAAACAGTATTGGGACTGTTTGAGTACTTTACTTTCTTATGGATTAAGAAATGACTTTCTTTAATTTTCTCTATAAAAACAAAACAGTATTGGACTTTGTACATTGTTATTTTGTGTAGTAAAAAAGCATAGAGCTAAAGTTGATTACAGAATCAGGATAAAACTTATATGGAAAGGAATCTTTGACCATGGAGTTGAAGGATAAATAAGAGTTTTTAATTTGTGAAAGAAGGGGAAGCAAACCAGATCAGGAAAGACAATGAGTCATCATAACCATAGTCTGACAAGATTTTCTCCTCTGCTTCTGTAGCACTGCTATAAAACCTACAAAATATATGTAATTATTAAGTTACATCTCTGTTTTGCTCAGTATAATCTTAGATTATGGGATCAAGGATTATAACTTTGTTTTCCTAGATGAAAGTCAGGGAAGTAGGCATGCAGTAAAAATTTGTCTTAAAGGATGAATATATGGATATTGTTAAAGAATACATAGTATGATAGGAGATACAGAGAATAATGGATAGGAGAGTTCTGAATATGAAAACCTGAAAGAGTAGTGAAGTACTCTTTAAGTACTATATAGAGTACTACTTAAGTAGTACTTAAGTATTATAGTAACAGCTTGGGTCTTCTAGGCCAGTAATTCTCAAAGTCTTGTTTGTGGTGCTGTAGGGTTTTTTGAGATCTTTATAAGACATTCATAAGGTCAAAACTATTTTTGCATAATGCTAAAACAATATATTAATTTTTCCTCTTATTCTCTCATGAGATCACAGTGAAGTTTTTCCAGAGTCTACATGACTCTGCAATTACATTATCATTTTGCAATTACATTATCATTTTGATGCTAAATGCAGTGTGAATATGTATATTCTTGTTTTTAAAAAGTCTTTAGTTTTACTGTTTAATATAGTACATGGAGATAGACTCACATAGTCTGCATAACCAAAAGTTGCTTAAGTTCCTCATAAGTCATAAAATTCCTGAAACCAAAAAATGTGTATTATTGTTCTAGGTAAATGATTAAATTTTTGAAATGGGGTGATGATATAATTATTTGCCCTATTTTGCTATGCAGTTAGTAGAGGTAAGACAAGGCTTATGGGTTTAAAAAATCATATAGATATTTTTATGTCTTAATGATGTAGTTACATTTTACTTGTTTTTTTTTTTTTTTTTTTTTAAATTTTTATTTATTTATGATAGTCACAGAGAGAGAGAGAGGCGCAGAGACATAGGCAGAGGGAGAAGCAGGCTCCATGCACTGGGAGCCCGATGTGGGATT